>NC_092023.1:26635857-26768175 GCF_042242105.1 Pempheris klunzingeri
TTCATGAGAGTGATGCTAATGAGTGTTTCAAGTATCCTAATGACCTTGCAGATTAACTGAGCGCTCATTGAGGTACCTCTATCTGCATGGTCTTTTTTTTGTCTGGCCAAGTGCTACGGAGGCCCTTGCCAAAGCGTAGTCAGCAGCCCGTGAAGGCGTCTCCCCTCCATTCTCACACTAAAAGGGCATTTTCCCCCTGAATTCTGAATCGGCGTGCATGTTGGATTTTTTTGTCTTACTGGAGGAAAATCTTTTCAGGGTTTTGTGGAGTCCGGTTGAACTGTTGGTACTTCTCTGGAAAGAATGGGAGGCTTATTACGGGTTCAGCCGCATGACTGCGCTTTTCAAATCCACGCCAACTAAAAAAGCCTTGCCCACTTCCAGCCTCATAACTGTTGTCATCAGTCATTGTTTTTATTGGTCTAATTGAAGAGACCGAGGAGAAGCCCATGGAAAATAACCAGTGAATAGAGTGTGAATAGCTTTTAATGAAGGCGGAGGTGTTTTGTTTTTGCGGATTACTGTGTGAAAGGAATGAACGGAGGATTATGAGAAAATGAATGTTGATGACAAGTTTGATCAGGACCTCAGATTTAAAAATTGGTGGAGGAACATTTTTGCTCTCTGTGAGTTTTACTGCATCTAGCGAGTGCTGCTCCCAACAATGGCGTGCCAAATGGTTGCTTCCTGCATGAAACTGACCGAGTGACCTGTGAAGCACAATTCACATCTGATGTTGGTGCATACTGTTTATATGATGTGGGTTTTCTTTTTTTCCACACACAAAAAAACCCACATCTGTGCTCACACACAGAGATGAATGCAGAGGACAACAGAGCACCAGAGGCTGCCACTTCTCCTTCCTTTGCTTGACGGGGCCTAATCTTATCTAGTAGCTGCGTGACCACAGTGTTGCTATTCTAACCCAAACCGGGTCTGTCATTAAAAGTCACTGAAGCTTAGTTGTCTCCCCCCTTCTGTTTATCTCTTTCCCCCTGTGAGAGGTCAGAGGTGAAGCAGCGCTCAAAGGGAGGCTAGGCCTCTCCTCGCCGACCCCCTCCCCGAGTCTGTCTTTGGTGTTTTTACAAGAAAGTAATGATGACGGACAGTCATGCAAGATGGGCTGCGGCATGCAGAGGTGGAAGTCACGCGATATGAGCATATGAACTAGCAGTCTAGCATATGAACCGGAGCAGCAGCGTTCGAAAAGAAATAAAAATCAGTAAAGCAGTGATGAGCAGTAATTACTCCAGCAGAGAGCTCAGAGGCCACGCTGAAGAATGATCTCAGGATGGAGAAGTCCTTAGATTAGATACAACCTGTCTGTCCTGCAACATGCAGTAGAAACCGGGCCTCGTTCTCTGATTTAAAACTTCAGCAAAAATACCAACTTTTTATGAGTAAGATAAAAACTGCTACTGAACGGTACTAAAGATAAAATGGATAAAATTGCGGAGCTCACAAGAGACGTGCTTAAAAAAAGTGGCTGAGGCTGAGATATCCAATTACTAGTATGGAGCCAACTCCTGTTATCCAAAAACACATTATGACCTGGGTCATAACAGCTCCATACTAAATTTCGCATAATGCAACTCAATGACATCTTTTCACCATACCTTCCCTCCCTTAACCCTTTAACGCCTAGTGTATCATATTTGATACATACACCTCTACATCATCAGTGTGATATTTTTTTGTATTTTATCTGTGTTTTATATGTTTTTGTTTGTTTAAGATAAACAAACTGTGAGCAATAAATTGCACAAAAATGTAGGAAATATGATACAAATTAAAACTTTTTAAACTTAAAACGTAAGACTTTTTTTTGGAATTTGTCAGAAGGTTCAATAAACACTCAATAAAAAACATTAGAATTTTCTGGCAATTATTTCATGGTTCAGGATTTAAAGGGTTAAAAATGCCAAATTCTATCAAAATCCAGCCCCCCATTTGTAGTGTTATTTTCTTGTTAAATAATCTGGCACTGATGTGTAAAATCAGCTGAGTGGGTCTTAAAGTTCACATGTAAACAACACTAAAACTGGAGCTATGATAATAACGGTGATACTAAGTAGTTCTAGTCGAATCTCTTTATATGAACTAAACAGTAAAAACAAAAGCACATAGACGCCCCGGCCCTCCATCGTTGTATCACATTACAAATTGTTGTCTTATGTTTGTGTGTTCATGGCTGGAAAAGCCCAAACAAATCCAGCATCAGTCCTCTGAAGCATTAAACTGTGACTTATTTTGCCAGTCATGTGAAAACAAAGGGTGTATAAAATGCCAGAGAGCCACAACTGTGGAGTCATCTCATGCTACTGCCCAAGAAAGTGAATGTTGCAGGCAGCCCATTTGTTTACATGGAGATGGACCTTTTTTTAAGAATTATTTTTTAGTGTTTGATGCTGCATCTCAGTGTCACAGAGACAGGAGCTGTGTTTTTAGAGGAGGGCCGTCACAAGGGGTGCAATGGCAGGCCTCCTGTCCTGTGAGCTGTTTTCTCTAGATATCAGCCTTGGCTCCATGCCTTCCTCCAGAGATGCTCTTCAGCTGTTCTTCTGACTGTGCGCTTACTCTCACCTGAACTCACCTGAGCAGACATCCTGGATAACAAGACTGGAACAACACAGGCAAAGTGAAGCTACCTCATCCTCAGTCATGATGAACATACAGGAAATCATTACAGTTGATTGTAAATGTTTTTTTAGAGGGATTTCTGTGGATTTCTGCTGTTCTACTGAACCAGAGAGAATAAACCAGGGATTATAATGCAACAGTCTGGACACACGTATGTTGGAAGTAAGACTGGATTTCACAAATATGTTTGATACCACTTGCTTGTTTGCATGAATTTTTATTTTTACATTGTGCATTTTTATTATTTTATATAATTTGCTTTAAATGACCCTCCCCACTCTTTTGAAAGTTTCAGCTCGACTACAAATGATGTATTTCGCTAACTGTATTCAGATGCAGAGCTACAGAGGCTTTCTCACCAGGCACTATTGGTTTCCGTTCATTTCTGTATGACGTGTTGATTGAAAGGCAGACTCTTCAAACTTGCATGAGTTGTCTAATCCATCAATGAGTCATCATCGTTTTTGTGGTATGATAGATAAAGTACATCCAAAAAACTAAAACACAGCAGCATGGATTGCAGAATGTTTAGCTGCCATTTCAAGCATGTGTGATTTGTAATTAACAGAGTTAAACATACAAAACCTTTACTGTCCTTTAATTGTACGAGTCCAGGTTTCTCTCACAGTTGATTTTGTATTTTTTTTTAAATCAGCTCATACAAAATGAAGTTCACTGAGGGCACAATGTGGCCACGAGTCTTGCAGCAGGAAGCTACATGAGATCCCTTCCCTATAGTCCCATATGAGAGTCTATTCAGGATCTGAACTCTATGTTCTTAGCTAATTGTTTCACGGGGGGATTGGTATTTCCTTTGGGCCTGTGGTTGTTGCTGATACGGTATTCACAGTCCATCAGATAGTGTCATATGGAGGCAGATGAGGTAAGGTTTGTAAAAGCATTTTTGTCTGGTTTGTCTGTTCCCATTTATTTATTAATGGACTTTGGACATGATCTTATTTCACAATTATATTTTTGTTACATAATTATACACAATTGAGTAATTACTAACGCTTTGGCTTCATGATTATGTTATAATTAGCAACATTCTCCAAGCAGAGCTACGGGATTCCGAACATTTAACAACAAAAAAAGCAAGAAAGCAGATTAAGACCATGTAAAAAGGAGACTAAACCCTAAACCCTCCCTCATCAGTTTCTCTGATCCTTTTCCTCGTGAAACTCTTACAATCTCAATAGATTGTCTAAATAGTTTTAGTGCTATATATAATATTTCAAAAATGTGGTCTTTCATTTTGCCAGATATTACATGGGCTTAGTAATTAAAAATAATAGATATATATTAGTATTGTACGCTAATTTTCATGAACATTTCATTGAAAAGAATGGCTCCCATTGATAGTCTACACTGTGCTTGGTAAAAATGAGTCAGTCTATGAAGATTCACAGTGAAAAGTATTTTAACAGGCTTAAACAAAAAACTGTTTTCTATTTCTATAAAACTCTGAATACCACAAATGATGCCATGATATTTATATACTCTAATTAAAAATATTAAGTACTGCAAAATATTTTAAATATCTCCTCATTCATTAATTTAAATATGCAAAATCTATCTTTTATTTGAGCAAATGCCCGTAGGTTTCGTTAATCTTTCACATCGTGTGTGTTTTAATCATTGTGTGTAAAATATAGTGTAGAATATTCAAGGGGGGAAATAAAATCTAAATCATTTTAGAAATGACAGCGTATTGAGAAGAATGAAGAGGAAAGATGGCTGGTCCTTTTAATGAGAAATAAATACCACCGTGTAATATGAATAACCTACAGTGGAAACAAACTACTTCCTCTCCACCCACATCCCCCCTCCCCCATCCCCTCCTCCCCCCTACCCAAAGACTGAAAATCCCTCACAGAAATAAAATACAGTCCCAGCGGATCTGATTCTATTGAGAGAAGGAAGGGTGGAGGAATACAGACAGAGCAACGCAGCAAAACATACCTTATCATCTGAGCTAAACACCAACCACACACACACACACACACACACACACACACACACACACACACGCACACACACACAACTTTCTTTTGGCTTGATTTGATTTAAAAAAAAATACGACTGCTGGAGGGAAACAGTTCATTATTAAACAAATAATATTTGCTTAAGTTAAATTAATTTCAATCAAAATTTGATTTTTGGACCAAAATAATCTTTAAATTCATCACATCCTTCACATTTCGAGTTTAAAAACTGTTATGATAGTATCAAATGTAGCAACAAGCTACTTCCTTCTGGGAATCCTACAGTCTCTTTCGGTTCTTCACATCAGATTTATCACAATCACTGGTAGAGAGGGTGTGAACCAACCAACCGCATCTATGAAGCATGACATCCTTATTTTTATCACATTAGAAGATGTCTGCTTGATGTTTGCTTTGGATTAAACACTTTCTCAAGTCAATAGTGAAATATAATCACAAGCATTGAAATAAAAGGTACGAGGTGCAGCTTTTAAACTTGTTAGACGAGTGCTTGTCCAGTCTTTGTGATATTTAGATGCATCTTGGCACTTTAGAGCAGCAGTTGTCACGGAGGAGGAAACAAGTGAATTTAAAAGACCAATCATTAATTATCAACAACAATGATTGCAGTGCTTTGTGTCTCCTTTCTGTGTCTTTTATTAGGCAGACTCATTATCTGAGACTTAGACTCAGACTTGAGGCCCCAGATGGCAGTGGGAGTTAATGTGATAATAGAATAATGGTGATTTGGCCCCTATACGACAAAAGGAGCTCTGCTAAATAAATAACCCATAAAGCGTGGCGGTCCCCCGTCGTGTTGGGAGGAAACGTTCTCACACTCATACACACACACACACACACACACACACACAAAAACAGACTCTAAACTGTGAGACAGTGGCGACAGATCCGTCAAGCATGACGCTCTCATCATGTTGCCACAACATTGTCAGAATGTCACAGCTCCTCAATATGTTGCAGATAAAGGTGACGCCAGGGGTCCAGGTTTTGGGGGCATGGGAGAGTGAGCAGTGAACCATTTAGTCAACGGTAGTGGTGTGGTGCTACAACGGTCGCCTTACTAAGACTTTCAGTACTTTGAGGTTCCTTTACTGTGAAACTGTAAAGTGAAATTCTATCATTTCAATGTTAAAGCTGTACTTACATAAGTAAGTGAGTAAGAATATTTTTACATAAAAAAATTGATCATGACAAACCCACAAAGAAATAAGCACCCAACTCTGCTTCAAACTGTTTTAGCACCCCGTTGTTTTGGTTTTACAACCCTCAACTTTAGTGTTTTGATTCCCTCTGTGCTCTCATCAGCTTCATCTTCAGCTACAGGAAAGCTATTCTTAATGAAAAAGCTTTGAGAAACCCACACTACTCTGCTTGCCTGGCATCAAACAGCCCACACACAAAGTTAGCAACTAGAATGTAAAAGCATTTAGCAGCTAAAAACAAACTGGTGGAGACTAAAAAAAAGAGCTACAAGGATAGGGAATATTGGACCTCAGGTGGCAGAAACACTGCTCCAAATGAATGCTAACGTTGCTAAATGTCTGCGGAGTGTGTAAATAGACAGCATGTTAGCAATAGCAATACTTGAACACACAGTATAAACACAGTCTCCCAACTGAATTATTGTTTTTGTAACTGTTACTTTGTCAGAAAGAACTCAAATCTAATTTTGATGCTCCGTTCCTCTATGTGGGCACGTGGAATTTGAATACAAACTTAATTCTGTATTTTCAGGATTTAAAACATGATTTCTCAATTAAGTATCCTTCCCTCTTCAAAACTATGTTTACATTTTGGGCAAATTTAAAATGTTGTCTGTTATTGTGATTGAGATGAACTGTGGTCACAAATATTGACAGATTTTAATTGAGGTCAAACGTATGTAGGTGCCTGTCCTCTGTCCACTGTTAGGGTGTGTCCAACGGTCAAAGGCACAAAGACAGACATGCTCTAATAACTCAGACTGAGCTCTAATTGGATCCTAGCGTTGGGACTCCACTTGGTTGGATTTCAGTTTCTCCCTCTTGTCCAGATTGACAGAAGATCTTCCAACTGCTCGCTTTTGATAGAATAAGATCTCACAGTCCTGATGCATCATGGTCCATGAACTGAGACCCTCTATTTGTTCTATTTCCACTTAGGCCTTCAAGCAGGATTAACATCCCAACATTTACAGTGTGGTGCAGAATGTGATCAGTCACTCCATCTTTTTGCAGTCATCTGCAGCTTTCCCGTGCTGCCACAATCCATATCCATTTCCACTTTTAATGCCAGGCATCGCGGTTGCCAAGGTGCAAACAAGGTGTACAAAGCAATGCCAGGGTCGTGTTGGACTGTATTGTTGTTCGACTTAAGATTGAATAAAAAAGTGCTGTCATGGCTTTGGCGCTCTGGCAGAGAGGTGAGAGACTGGCCTGTCACTCTGGATTACTTCTGTCTCGGCAGGGCTTTGATGTGCAGTGACAACCTTGGATAACTTCTACATGCTGGAGGAACATATGCTTCCTCTCTGTGTTTGGATTGGCTCCCATGGACAGGACACGGACTCAACTGGCAAGTGCATTTGCAGAGCACGAACATTACAGCTTTTCCAGGAAGAAAAACGAGCTATTGCGACTTAAGCCTATTGTCTGCATGAGCTGTGTACATGTTTTAGCTTTGAGAGATGTAAGTGGCCACGAGAGCAACACCAAGCCAATTTAATTCACAACATTGCAGCCCGTTGTATCATTCATGATGCATGTACGTTCAGCTGTATTTATGAATGGTATGTAAGAAAGGCTATTGCCATTCATAAAAGTCTCTGTGTTCTGCCTTGTGTGTCTGCATCGACATTCTTTGTAGTTTACATTCCTGATGGTAACTAGGTAATGGAGTGTGCGTATGTGCGTGTGTGCGTGTGTGTGTGTGTGTGTGTGTGTGTGTGTGTGTGTGTGTGTGTGAACACACCAAACTGGATGGACAAGGTTGTGGCGGCAGAGGCACGCGATGCTCTGTAATCTTCTGACTCTTGCAGGCATACATGTATGCACGCAAACACACCTGCTGGGTGATTTTCTCTAGCAGCATCAAAGGCATTCAAATGCTTCCGAAATTTACACTCTGGGCGTGTAGATCTTGTATTTAATTTTCAGATCAACAGTTTTCAATCCTTTACTGTTGCATTGATTTATTTTGTCAATGCTGTGAGATGCCTGTATGTGTGATTTATGAATAGCAGGATGTTGCCTTGGCTGCTCGGTAAATGGGAGCAGATGAGGGTGTTCAGAGGTAAGATGAGCTGTCGACGAGTTATTGTTACAGCGCAACCATCACGTGTGGTGGCTCTGCCCTGACAGCTCTCTGTTGCACCGTCTTCTCACGAAAAGATCGAGCGAGGGAGGGGAGGATTTGCAGCCCAGTGCAATACTAATGAAGAATCTCTCAGAAGAAGCTATTAAGAGTCTCTTACATCAGATAAATGTTGAGCTTGCAAGGATAGACAGATTTTTGCTGAAAGCCTTGGAAAACATCAGCACAGTGGGACTGAGCCAGAGGGGTGTTTCTGGCACACTCAGGATGGTGACAATACAGCAGAAAAATGAGACGAATACTTACAGGGATGCATGTTTCACTGAGTCCAAGGCGGCATCACATCTCAAATGAATCTGCAGTAGACAAAGAATGAAACACTGTTTTGAAATACCACACTCTGCTGGAGCGTGCATTTGCTAAGTAAAGGGATTGTTGCATCATTTGTTCAAATGTATTTAAAAAAGACTCACGGGACACGTATGTGTAGATTTGGGCAGTTATGTAAGTTATATTTACAGGTCTATCAGAGTAGCAGATCATTTTGATGATAGTCAGCTGTAAAGATCTTAATGCAACCGTTTTTCCTGACTGACTACTTTTCGATACCCTTAACATTCTAGACACACCTCCACCTACTTGATGATGTGCTTAGTAAGAATGTCAAATCCAACATTTTTAAATGTGATTAAAAATTATCAACAGCTTTGTGCAAAGGCCCTTGAGGCACTGAAACACGGTGTCTGAGGAGGGTAGGCAGGCTGAACCAGTGGCATTTTTTAAATCACACCTTAAAACACACATATCCTATCTTCTGTCTGTTTGCTGGAAACTTCAACACAGAATAAGCAGTCTCTCTCTCTCTCTCTCTCTCTCTCTCGCTCTCTCGCTCTCATTTACATTTTAGGTATTATAGCAATACGCTTAAGGTTAATCTTGCTTTCATGGAAAAGAGAGCAAAGACAGAATAAAGATAAACAAAAAGGTATTGAAGAAGAGGTTTACAAAAGACTGAGAATTTCTGACTTATGCCACAGACCACATGATATAACCCTGCTGTATCAACAGACATTAACATCAATAGTTGCAGATCCTGCAAAACCCTGAATTATGTTTGATGACAAAGTTCTTTACATCCAGTGCAACATTTTCATGATTCCTGCTTTCTACAAGATCTACGCACAGTATCTACGGTAGAGTTAAGGTTAGGGAAAAATCACGTTCATGGCAATTTGACTGTAGTTAAGCTATGGTCAGAGTTAGGCAACTGAAATACTTTTTTAAGATTAGGGAAAGATTGTGGTTACTGTTCGTAGAGGAATAAGGAAAAGCTGTGAGGATTCCCCTCCCTCCTTAGTAGACAGAACAATACAACAACAGTGAAAGTACAAGGAACTTAATGGTAATATGAGATAAATAGAGCGCAGACATGTATGAAGAACTTCCCCTTTACCATATTAAAAGAGGACAGACTACACAAACACAAAAGAGACAACAATTACAAAGGCAAATGTGAATCGTAGATCTGTGACAGGATGCAAGTGCTGTTTTCTTGAATGGAAGCACCACACCCATCTGCCACTGCAGGCTGCAGAATCAGCCAGTATGAACATAATAAGTAAGGAGAGCGGGCTGGCTCGATAATTCCTTGTATGTCATTAATCATTATACCCCAAAATGCATTTCATTTTGCTTAAGTTTGCAATTTATGTCAGCTTGATTTCAAAGTTCCTGCTGTTTGCAGTTTTCATGAGAAAAGTATTTGTTGACCTGTGTTTTTTCTCTGTCTCATTTCATTTCCGAACGCTAAGATTTGTGCTGCTTCATTTAGAGCCATCTCTTAAGTGTAATCTCTCTGTTCGGGGCCCGCGCGGTGATTCTCGAGCCAGGCCTCCTCCTGCAGTCCAACTGAAGTGTTTGGTAATTACCGGACCGCTGATTGTGGCACTGACAGCTTCTCATTGTGTTGTGTAAGCTCTGCCAGTCCCTCTTGGTGTTGACATGTGTGTGCTGAATTTAACACTTTTAACAGAACTTAGTGACAGACCTTTGTTTTCATGTGTTTACTCGTTGCTAATTGATGTCAACATCTGCAACCTTCCTTCCCCCAGCACAGGAAGGAATATATCATGTGAGATGATAAGAAAACACAGAAGAAGCAATAAAAAAGGGCAACAACGCAGAATTCATCAAAAATCACAAGCTAATTGTTCATGTTCTAGATGTGCACTGCAAAGCTTAATTATCTTGTTAACCAATAGGCTTAAGTAGAGCTCACTTAAGTATGACGTGACGCTGCATTCATACAACAATGTCATCACCATGGATACTATGTTTTTAAAAGCATTTAGGTGTATTAAAGCAATCTCTGTCCCACCCTGGGAAATAAAGCAGTGCACCTCAACTGGAACCTGGTGTGAAAGAGTGAGAAGAAACCTCGTGGGTAGCTGTGATAAGACAAAACTCAATGTGTGTCACGGTCTGCATACCCCACCCATTCCCATGCAGCAGTTGACATATTTCCTAAAAAGTGATTGTCTACCTGTGCAGTACGTGATATTGCCACATTTCTATTTTTAATGCTGATGTATTCGCTGGTGGCTGCCATTGTGTTCGCACAGTTGGCTCGGTTTTGTCGCTTTGATGTTTGGTTGGAAAATAACCGTCAGGTACAGTAAACAACAATGTGGTGCCATTTTGTCTGTCTCGTTTTTAGCAAACTATTTGCAGCTTCCTGGTTTTGGATTTAGGGGGATGGAAAAGAAAATCTTCTTCCTTACCTTCTAGCTGACACATAATTTCCAGTTCTGTTGAAGTCAAATCCACCGAGGGCATGTGTGTGTGCATCCACATACACGAGTGGGCGAAGGGCCGAATGAGACCAGAAAGGAGGCAGCGATATACAGAAGGAGATACAGCTGCGCCTGGTCGACCAAATGTAGGGAATTTAAAGATGAGAGAGTCTAATCAGCTGAAATAAAGAAACCAGTTGCTTAGAAAACCAGTGGTCTGTCATGGATAAATTTAAATCCTGAGGGATCATTGAGGGCATGCCTTCATTTTCAATGATGTCGAGTACAATCAAAACTGAACGAATACGCACAAAAAATAACAAATAACAAATAGAAACCAATGCCTGTCATCTAACTGTTAGGGATGCCCACCCAAGTACAACTATCACTAGTAATAAATGAGGTAGTGTTACACTGCATTGGCTTTGTTCATGTGTTGAAACTGTATTTTCATTCATAAGACTGCACGTGTAATATTGTAAGAACGCCACGGTGACTCAGCCTGACACAACATAGCCTACATATTTACTGTAGAACACACATGTCATGAGAAAGATAATCCAGTGGCAGGATTAGGCAATAAGACCCAACAATTATCTGTGCTCCAAACACACTGTTCCTCCTCCAAGCCAGTTTGAGTCACCAACATCATTCCAGGAATGTAGCCATAGCCTGGCTCAGTAGCTTACTAGCACCCCAATGCAAACCTCTGCAAACCCAAGTCCCAACACATCATTACCAGCTTACTCACCATTCCTTCGTCACGGAAAATGATCTAAGTCCCAAAATGATTTGAACACTTACTTTATGTACCCTCAGGTTAAACCAGCTGAACGGCAGCTTTTACTCCACAGGTTGATTTCTTTTCTTTACTCAAAAATCATTGGTAGTTTCATTTTACATAATCTTGTCACTGTTTATTTACTCCTATTACACTCTACACACAAGCAGAATAAGCTCTACACAGAGCATATTATTACTTTATAAACAGCTCAAGTCACTCCTGGGCCGACTGCTGTTTCACTGGCTTCTGTGAAATCATTCATTGTATTTCTTTCTGAAAAACTTAAATGTTAAATACATGGTTGGATTATCAGTCGGGCCTATCAGGCCCAGGGCACCAGGGCTTGAAGGGCCCTTAAGCCAGAGCCTCAATGAAAAGTCGCTGTTATTAACTCTTTCATGTCAATAACAGAACCCTAAAAGTCCTACTGAAAAACTGAAAACATTACAATACATTTTAAGTGGGTGTTTCCTTTTTATGTGTTGATATCAAAGATGGTTTCAACTTTTCTCATTTTTGGTTGAGTGCAGTTTGTTTAGTTCTGTGATTACTGTGGTGTTGGGCGTGGGAGGGGGGTCGGGGGGGATCTTTACACATTAGGGGCCAATGGCCCATAGTCTCATAATGCCTGTGATTCCAGGAGTAAACTGTTCATAGTCAAAGAAAAATAAGCATCTGCTACAGTGCTTATTATTAGTTGCAAAAACCTCCATGTTTGTTGGCGTACAAATAACCTAAAGCTGTTAACTGTAAGCTGTAACCTAAAGGCCGTACAGCCTTTGGACTCTCTTCATTTTGTAAAGCGCGACACATTTCACCAAAATAAAAGGAAATGATGTATGCGATGGGCAGCTAAAACAAGTGGAAACTGATATTAAAGGAGAGAAGTGCTCAAATATGTTTATTTTCAGGTAATATTTTATTTTTTCCCACATCTGTCCAAAGGGGAGCCACATTAGCAAAGCAACATGCTGGAGTTACACAGTAAACTGTACATAAAGATGGCCGATATGACAGCTCCCCAAAAACGAAGCCAAAACACCACGATCTAAGTAGTACATAAGTACATTTTTCCTAAAGATGTTTTCCGTCATTTTAGCTAGCTCCTATCACACTTATTTTGATAGTCTGGTGCTATAAAAGAGGGGTGAAATGTTGTAGCTGCCAATTAAACAGCAAAACAACATAAAACACAGTAAAACGTACATTCATCCATCCTGGAGCTCATAACTTTACCAGCCCTCATTAAGAAAGAGGCCCTGAGTAAAATAATATTACACACACACCTTCCAGGTTTGCGCCCATTGTGAGAACATCTCCATCCATAATGAATTGAATCCAGTGGGTTTTTCATTTCCACAGATGGTCTAATGGTTTTTACAGCCAACAGCAGAACAGTTTGGGTGCTTTCCTTGTACCTACGACATGTCAGTTTAACCTGAGCTAGAATTTGTGACATAACAGCAGTGACGGACAGCAAGGTGCATAGCAGGCACAGCACAATGTTAGCATTTATTTGGAATCATGTTTGTGGCCAGCCAACAAATATAAGTCCAATATCACTCTCTTTTCAGCTGTGGTCTAGTCTCCACCAACTTTTAACAGGCATTATATCCACCTGCCATTTTTTAGTCAGCCTTTTGTCGGTGGGTTCATCACCTCTAAAGCAGCGGGTTCAGATGGTTTTGCTGAAAACAGCTGTCTGCTGCAAACAGGTTGTCGAGAGCATTGAGACTCCAAACCAAAACAGTACAGTTATGGTCGTTAAACGAAAACAAACAATAAGCAGAAAGACATTTAAAAAAAAGCTGAGAGGAGAAGTGCAGAGTTGGGTGATAATTCTCTGTGGGGTCAATGACTATGAGAAAAACATTTTACATAGTTATTTGATTTATTGTTCATATAGAAATACTGATTACTGCAACTTTAATTACTTTAAAACTCACTAAACTCTGCAATGTCTAATCTTTTATTCTTTATCTTCCCCCACTACTTTATGCCTTCCTATAGGACTTGTAGCACACTCTGCTTCAATGACTACACGCTGTAATAACTTATTATTACTACCATATTGTGATGTGCAAGCTCAGTGGGCCATAGCCAGGCTGATCATTTGATCTACCTCAGCCATGTAACAGCATAAACACTGCTGCTCTACCCACATCCTGGACAGACTGTACAGAGACACAGGTGTACCTGTCCTCGGAGCACAGCTTACTGATGAGAAGGAGAGGCTGTTGCCCGACAGAGAAAGCCTCTTTGTTGTCCATTGGTGCCGCCATGCCATGTTGACAACAAAGGTTCCCCTTGAGCCTCTGCGGGCCGGGTCAGAGGTCCCGTTCCTCTCAGTCAGGTGAGATAAAAGAAAGCTCCAGCTATCAGTCTCCCTGGGGGCCTTCTGTCACCAGCCCTTATCAGCATCTGGTATCCTGCTTCATGGGAGCGCCCTGCAAAAAGACCCCCAGGATGTTACGAGTGTAATTCATCAGCACCCCCAGATCTCTTGGAGTATTTCCACGGGTTCATTAGACGTAAGAGTGCCCTTCAAAATGCAGTGAAATGTTTATTTGTCCTCCTTTTATGTGCTGTAGATCAAAATTTGATATCAATCATATAATCTCAGTGTATAGTATGCAGTGTTTGCAGTGGTGTGTTAATGGGAATTGGATCAAGTGGATTTTTTTCCAGGGTAATGGAAGCAAGCATGGTCCAAACTATATTAACCAATTATGTAATGACATAAGCCATATAGTCACTGCTAAAGTCTTTGTAGACTTTTCTAACTCCCTGAGGCAGGAAGGATGCTCGAGAAACTCAACTCCATGAGAATTACCACAAATGTATGAACCTATAGTATAAACTTCATGAAACAAAATGAAGACAAATTAATATTTCAATAACAGAGACTGAATTTTCAAGATCAAATCTTGTAGTTTACATCAATCTGATTTATGTCTGTGACTATGAATGTGTGTTTCATCTATTTCTAAGAAGAGAGGACGGATTGATGAAACGAGCAGTCTGTCTGTGACAGTTGGGTGAGTAGCATGTGCCATAGTATGTCACAAACATTTGGCACCATGAACAGAAACTAGGCTGATCACCAAATGCAAGAAGTGTTTTCGAATGGAAAATACTGCACAGATGTATGTAACTAAATGCAGGTCATGACAGTAGGTAGGCATAGGCTAGTTTTTAATTCTCATACGCTGATAAAAAATCATTTGAATTTGCTTGATCAGTGGATCTGTACATCAGTTTGTCAAGTGTATAAAGAAAGGAGCGAAGCAAAATGGACATTAGCAGGAAAAAAAAAAATCACAGACTGTTCCTTTAAATGTCTGTTGTGCGGTACCCTTCAGTCAATATGGAAAGAGACAAGTTTTCTTCTTCTTGACTTCAGTGTTGAAGGTGACGGGTGAATGATCTCACACTGAACCCATCCCCAAGGACAGGCAGGAATGACACACAGAATCCATATGGAGTCACGTCTCCTCCACGTCAACACCAGACCCTCCATCTGGAAGCCTCTTCTAAACCTTTCCAATTGACACTGGACATGTCATGTCATCAACACTCCTCCCTGATGAAGAAAATAACTTTCAAATGGAAAGTGTCAGTGCCCGGTGCCGGCGGAGTCAAGCGGCTACACCCCATCTGTTCTCTCCTCTCCCTGCATTTCTGCATCGCACATCATGATCCAATCAGGGAGTGCAAGGAAAGGGGGACTTGATTGGGTTTGTTTTCTCATCCTTGAGCAGAACCCTGCAAAACCATCCAGTGTAAACCATGGACAGCTGGCAGCATATAAACAAGGAGAGTAAGGTGCAAAAAGGATAGAATCAGATGATTCAGTGTATTCATGGGGCCATCTAAGCCAACATTTTTGCCCTCTGTCCCCTTACTACAAAGCAATCCCTTCTTGTGACCCATTGTCACAGGTTTAGTATTAGTGTTTGTATTAAGCAAATTATTCTTTTCACTTTTAAGATTGTTAAATCAGAAAGTGTTTTGAAGAAACTTTATTTTATAGGTTCAAAAATGATTTTTCAGTTGGTACACTTCCAATCAGTTCACTACAATTGAAGGAGTAGTTATACATTTAGATGAGTAGATTAATACCACACCATATCTTTATGGTAAATATGAAGCTACGGTCAGCAACGGATTAGCTTAGCTTAGCATAAAGACTGGAAACAGGGGGAAACAGCTAGCTTGGCTGTGTCCAGAGGTTTAAAATCTGCCTCCCAGCACCTCTGAAGCTCTCTATTAACGTATTCTCTTGTTTGTTTCATTTGTACAAAAATAAAGTATCAAGACTACACGTTGGGGGGGATTTGTTCAGGACTATTTCTTGAGTGGATTTAGTAACTTCCTGGAGTCTTTTCTGACTGCCTGGCAACCTAATGGTCCTAGTAAGTCCAGGAAGTTCTTAAATCCAGCCAAGAAATCGTCCACCACACAAGACCTGTAAAACGACATAGTGACACTTTTACTCTTTTGTACGGATGAAACGTAGACACAAGACATAATGTTAATGTTGTCTATAGTCTATAGTTGTCTATAATGTGAGCTATGGGCAGAATTTGTTTCTGTCGGACAGAGCAAGTTTCTCCCTCTTTCTTCTTTCTACTGTTTATGTCTCCATGCTAAGCTAAGCTTTAAGTTGTAAGAAAGTAAGAAATAACCGTCCCATGAAAGAAACCATTACCACATTTGACAAGCTTGGGGGGGTTAAATAATCGAGAAAAGATAAGCTTCGGGGGCCCTGAACTACAGGTTGGGAACCACTGATTTAAACTATGGTTCTGTAGTCTGAGACATTTTATTGGATTTTATGTCGGGTCACTCTGAGTCTGCAACTTTGTATGAGTAATCATCTGATACTCGATGTGGAGCAAAGCTGTTGTCAATTGACTGAAACGTCTCAGCTGCCTAAATGTCCCTCCAGGGTTTTTCCAGTCAAATGTTGTGTACAAACCCATGATGTCAGAGTTTCAAAATCACACAGGGAAGTAGTTGCACACTCGTTTACAAAAATTAAGAGGAAGGCTTTTGGGCCACGAGGTCGATTTCTGGGAGTGAATTAAAACTACATACCTTTTCTTTCATCATTTGTATTGATCAAACCTATAAAAAAACAAGACACAAGAGTCTTGGTTTAGGTGAGCCTCTAACTATTGGTATCAATGTAACTATGTTAGATGTCAAAAACCTGACTCATTATATGATAAAATATTAGATTGTGTTGCCTTTTGACAGTATTATCAACTTGGTAACAGGACATTGTGTGTCTTGTTTGCCTCGTGTGTGTCACAGAGAAGCATTAAAGTGTGTGATACATCTTGTCCAGTCACCTGCCCCAGCCTGTCCCATCTCCTCATCAGCCAGTCAGCCTGAAAATTGTGCCTTTGGGATACAGTGACGTGATGTAGAATCTAACCCCTCTGGGTTAGCGAAGCTCCATCACAAACATTCATATGGATTTACTCATATGTCATGATGAGTCAGCTTACCTCAAACAGTCTGCTGTACAGTATATGTGTGAACTGCTGATGCTCAAAAAAAAAAATACCGTAAGAAATGAATATGAAAAACACAAAAAGTTGTTTATCTCCCCCGAAATGGCCACAAAAATTGTGTTTCCCAGCTTTAAAACTCACTCCAACGGACATTAGTGTTTTTTAAGCTATAAAAGCAAAGTCATTGTCATGAATCTTATATGGTAACGTGATGTATCTTTAATAGACTTTTCTGTAAAATCACACTTTACTTCTCCTGTTAAACTGTGACGTTATAATTAGAGTTGGTGACATGCCAGCTGAGCAGTGCCAAAGAAATGTCCAGGTTGTTGCAACAGAAATTAGACTCATAGATCACTTAAAGTCACAGTTACACAGCATTTTCTCAGCGACGTCCTGGCACCTTAATGTGATTTATCTGCTGCTGAAACAGAAACATATTGTATTGGATATTGTAACAAAAACATTTCTGAATGGCTTCCATTAACAATTAAAAGCAATAAGTTACTTTTTTTTTTTTTAGAAAGGTTTTATACAAACGCCATCAGTTTCACTTCACTTGACATATTTAGGTGAACATATGACATGGAAAATTAGAACAAATAATTTCATGGTCTTTTTATGCTTTTATTTACGTTTTTACACATTTTTTGATGTTGATAAGTAATTAAGTTTATTTTGTATCACACAAAAATGTTTTCTTTGTGTTTACTTTTGGTCATTCTACCACATTTGTTGACATGTTGTTCTCTGCCTACTTGTATCTCACATGTGAGATTCTTTTGTATCTGTTTCTCTCTCACACTTTATGCTCAGTGATGATTTTACTGCTCAGCCTGTGGAAACAGTTGTATAATATCTTTCTCAGCTCTGGACAGAGCTTTCTAAAGTTTAGAAAATCAACCCTGATCAGGATGGCCTTTGACTAAAAGTACATTTATGAGTCAGGAAGTTTCCATTGAAAGATGCTGTTGAGGTGAATTGTGGGAGTAAAGTGCATAATAATAACAATAATGATAATAATAATACTGATAATAATAATAATAATAGTCTAACCAAGGTAAAGGTAATAATTTGACCTGTGTTCATTTATACACTGTGTTTATTTGTTAAATAAAAGGCGTGTTACTGTTGTCTGTGGTGGAAACTGATGTAAGTACATTCATTCAAGTATTGTATTTCAGTACTAACTTAAAGAACACATGGTCCATGGTCCATGGAGTATGTTGACTCAAGTGTTGTATTGAAGTACTAATTTGAGGTACATTTAATGCATTTCATATACAAACCACATCATCTAAAACAAGACAGGTTTGACATAGATTACTTTGAAATGCAGTCAGTTACTCACATCTTAAAATATTCTCAATGCAAATAAAATGCATTTTGCATATCCAGTGTTTTTGGACACATTCCCAAACACTGACCTAATGTTGTGTGGCTGATGGTGGTGCTGATGTTTTCCAGGTCACAGAGACGTCTGCCTCCTATACAGGTTTATTAGCCGTGGTGTTCACACTCACCATGTGCAAATTAGCCTGTGTAGGAGACACATGCCACACAAACTCTATCTCCAACCTCAACCTTACACAAAAGCCAAGTCTTCACCCTTACATTCTATGAGGACCAGCTCAGAGCCCCCAAATCAGAGAGGAGTTCCCAAACGGTGACTGTGTGAAAAGATCTTTGTTGTTTTGAGTACTACAGGTGGTTAGTAAATACTGCAGTATAAGTACTACAGGTTCATAGTAAATACTGCAGTATAAGTACTACAGGTTCACAGTAAATACTGCAGTAGTCCCCCTGTGGTGACTGACTTCACTGTGTCCCGGCCTTGGCTGGATGGGGACGGGATGATCCAGAGCCCGGGCTCTCGGAGCAGTGGCCACACATAGTTTGTCCTCCTCCCGGCTGCGGCGCTGGTTCAGTGGTCGGTCAGGAGAACTCAGGTGTATCGGCACTCAGGCGGGGGCTACTGGAGGCCCTGGCAACCTGCCAGACTACTGGGGGAGGTCCTGTCTCTTCGTAAGGGAACCTCAGCGTATTTCAAATAGTGCCAAATATTTATCCACAACCAACAATCCAAATCTCAACATTAGTAAAAAAAAAAATATATAACTCTATCAACATTAGTGAAAATGATTCAAAGGAAAAGCAGCAAATCTTCACATCTGAGAGGGTGGAACCATGAAATGTGCTTTTCCAAAAAGAAAAAAAGACACATGTTCATCTAAACAGTTCCTGATGATGGTTTCAGCTGTACTCATATAAACTTTAATTCAGAACAAAACATCAGATTTTATAAACTCTTCTCATGTTTGTGTGTAAAAATCAGAATCCGTAAAAGCCCATTTAGACAATGGTCGGTTTATTTTCCACCTGTGACACACTCGATTGAAGCACATGTAAAATACTTTAGATCTGACTGTGCTGACGTCTGTGGGCGAGAGGGTGCTGGAGGCCCCTAACACACAATTTACATAAGCTCTGCAGAAAAGTATATCGCTGCTTGATCATGGAGAACGTTGCATAACCTCCTAAAGAGGCACCATCCTGCCCTAGATCATGTTGTTTTTGTTTGTGTGTACGTGCAGGTTGCCAGACTCCCTTTGTTACCATGACAAGTGCCATTAGGCACACTAGTGTTTCTCTATTTAGGCTGTCGTTCATACATTCCCCTGGCCTCGATAAAATCTCACATCTACGTGTGCATTTGTCTCTATATCAGAGTCCAAGCTTGATGGAAGCATCGTGGCAAAGAAAGGACAGCTGAGTTCCAGGTATCGCTCTCCGTCGTATCCTTGGCATGTTTGATCCAAATCTGTCAGATCTGAAAAATGTTCAATATTTTAGAGCAGCTTAAAGACTTTTGTGTCACCCAGTCAAGAGCGCAGATGTGCTATATCTGTATGAGGGAATCCTCATATCTTGATTATACGTGTCTGGCGTCACATACTCAGGACATGCTCATAAAACGTGGGGCTCCGTTCTCTTCTGATTACCTGACACCAATTAAAAGTCAGTAAAATCCTCTGTATCCCAGCTAATACATTCATCCCTCTGATGGCCTGAAGACTCAGCTGTCCCTCTGGCAAACATGCACCCCGTAAGCTCATAAACAGACATAAACACACCTGCAGAGGTACCCATAAATCAGAAATCCAGATGAATGCCCCAGCTATAAAGAACCAAGAGAGAGGGTGGCAAGAACTTAATATATGACCGAAAAGTCTTTTAACTAATGGAACATAAGGCAGATCAAATATATTCAAGAGGCTATAAGGTGTTTGGTGGAATGGCACCCTCAATAATTGGCCTTTGCAGGGGGATTCGTGCCCAGCTGAGAGATAGCGTGTGACTATGTGCAGCCACGGCCACCCACACAGATAAAAGAGGAATGGTGTCGTGCAGACAAAGACACCAAGCCTCACCGGTCCCTCAGATGCCTCCACTTTCTTGGAAGAGTCACACAGACTGTTAGGGAAGTCATTTTCTTTTTTTTTCCTTCTTTTTTTCCCTCCACATTAGAGGGGAAATTCCATTTTTACACTTTTACGTTCACGCTTCACACATCCACTGTTTATGTTTCTCTTCCCTTTTTAAGGTTAAGGGTTTTTTTTTTATTAAAGAGGTTTTGAGTTCATTTGCTGCACGATCAGCATATTCGTCCTTCGCATGCGAGCGGCAGGTGTTGTTTGTTCTGATAGATAATAGCTGGTTAGTCCTCTCACACCATTTCTTGATTTATAGTTTATCTTTGGCATTTTTTTGTCCCAGGTAATTGAAATAATTAGGTCAGGTTTCGCTTAAAGACACAAGCACTTGAGCTGCAATCAGAATGCTCTCAGGTAATGCTAGAAAGGACTGTTGTGATTTCTGATTGGGTTTGGTGCTGCAACAGGCCTGCACACTGTTGCGTGTGAACCTCTGGCCCAGTGCCAGATGAGAGAGTGAGTTAAAGGACAGGTTGCATAAGAATTGCGGTATGTTTTGATTTTGAAAGAGTGTGCATGTCACTGAATATGTGTTTCAATTGGCAATATACATGGTCACCAGTCACGTAGGGCATTTAATTAGACAAGTGATACAACTGTTTTCTGGTTTCCTGGAATGCTGTCCCCTTTCTAAAAAATATTTTGCAGCGTAACATAAGCAGGCTGCGGTCACAGTTCAGTCACCACCAAATGAAAAACATGTCTGCAGTAGAGAAATTATTCCTTGTGTCTGAAACATAGTGTAATAATGCAGTCCAATAAGGCAACTGTAAACAAAATAATCATCTTCATATCCCCATGGTGAGCTTTAGAGTGTCATATGCTTGTCATCCTCTGTACTTTTATTTATCTTTTCATTTTTTATATCATTTTAAATCACTTTATAGTATTTTTGCATTTTTCATTTATTTAGATATAGACTTTACAATTAATCAAAATAAAGTGTGCTGTAGTGACTCTGGTGAGCTTTACATTTTTGGGAGGTTTTATAAAGAATTTGGAAATGTAGCAGTAGTGGTGATAATCTGTGCTAAATAAATGCCCATAGCTCCTTTAAATGGCGCATTTTAAAAGCTGAAATCTAATTTAATGTATGAAGTCGTTGTAACTGGAGCAGCTGAATCAGTGCAGTCACTGAACTGATGAACTCGTGGCAATGTATTTTGATCTAGTGGCGCCCCCTCCAGGATACGACTCGCAAGTACTGTACCAGCATCGGAACTACAACTACCACCATGCAGTTTACCCGGTAGTACATCCGCAATTCAACGACCTGCATTTTGTGTTTTAGTTGAAGTTGAACGAACAGCGTGCTCCCCGGCAATGGACGGCAAAGCTGTGAAGGCGGTACTGTTTGACTTGGACAACACGCTCATTGAGACCAGGCGGGCAGGTGGAGTGGCGATACGGAAGGTCTAACCCTAACCCTTACCCTAACCCTAACCCTAACCCTAACCCTTACCCTAAAGTCTGAATGTTTCTCATTTACAGGGTAACTCCCACATTTGTAACGTCAGCGCAGTGAAAGAGTTCATGGAGCTCAATGAAAAGGAAGCAGACAGGTGGTGACTAACCGGACGATAAAAATAATTTACTGTGTTGTTTTTAATCAGGTTGCTTTACTTGCTATGCTAAGTGGTAGTTAGGCTAAAAGAGGTGTTATGAACATTTTGGTTACTTCCGCCCGTTTTCCGGCCTGATTGGCTGTGCTGCGTTCACAGGAGCTGGGAAATGAAAAAATCCCCCATCGTTACGTTAACAGTTAACTTTCAACTTTAATAACTCTGATACCAACCACATTTACTAATAATCACTTCAAAAACTGGGCATTGTTACAGATTAAACTGCCATGTAGTAGATAAGAACATTAAAATGAGCTCCACCTTGACCAGCTACATTAAAGTGCTTGTTATGTGTTTACGCATCAGTTATAATAATCCAATAATATATAATAATACTTATCAGGGTCTGTATAAAAAATACATTTTGACAGCATAGGCTTTATTTGTACTTGGACAATACTGGCTTGTAGTCGGGTCACAAGTCCTGGATGATGTTTATATACTGCTTATGATTTTTTTTTTTCTCTGTTGCCTGGTTTGGTTTCAAGCAGTGACTAACTCACAGTCCCATCTTTTTAAGATGCTTTGAAAAGTGAGTAAATGTCTTTTATTGTAAAACAGGCAGGCAAAGATTTAAAGGAAATAGACCCATAGGCCAGTCCTCTTTAATGAAATATGTGACCATTGGGATACTATAATTTCCATGACTGATTTTGACCAAAAATGTATGTATATTTCCACATAGCAACAGAATGCAGAAACCCCTACATCCTCCTAAATAAGTGCTTCCCCCACCGATGACTCTGTAGCCTCTAAAACAATCTCAAGCTGACTCCTTGTGGTTTATTGTTGAATTACACACACAATTTTATGAGTGTCTGTTGTGTTTGAATCCTACAGACCAGTGAACTTTTGAAGAGCACACTGGCCCTCGATGACCTGACCGTCAGCAGCATTTGTGACAAGTTCAAGCAGAAGCTTTTCCATGAGAGTTTTGAGCCCTCGGCTGGCAGATCCATCGATGAGGTCCGCGCGGGTCACTGGGAGGAGAGCATCCAGGAGGCCGTGGGCAGTCGTTCCACGCCCTCTCTGGCAGCTCAGTGCTACTACCTGTGGAAAAGTAGTCGCCTGGAGGTTCTCAGCCTGTCCCCTGAAATACGCAGCCTCCTGAAACAACTGCGCAGCAGATACAAGCTGCTGCTGCTCACCAACGGGGAAACGCAGACCCAGAGAGAGAAGGTGGAGGCAGTCGGGTGTGAGGAGTTCTTCGACGCCATCGTGATTGGGGGAGAACACCCGGAGCAGAAACCATCCGTCTCCATCTTCACACTGTGTTTCAACATGCTGGAGGTGGAGGCCCAGGACTGTGTTATGGTGGGAGACTCTCTGGACACAGATATTGAGGGGGGCTTTAATGCCGGAGTCCGGGCTACGGTCTGGATCAGCAGTGGAGGAGGTGCTGTGCCAGACGGTTCAGTGAAACCAGACTACACACTCCACACTGTGTTGGAGCTGCCAGATGTTCTGGCACAACTGAAGACTGAAACAAGTTAATGACAAAGCCTGTCGCTGGGAATTTTTAATTATAAATAGGTTAAAGATGAATGTCAGGATAATTTTACAACTTTAAACAGAAGGTATGATTTTACTTGTTTTATGAATTCTGCTTGGATTTTACACACACTGTGACTTTAGGACTACATGAGGTATGGACACTCAGGCATTAACTGTTTATTCAATCAGTGTGTGAATGATTAAGTGTGATTATTTCCATGTTGTGCCTTTTTATACTTGTACAACATTTCAGAGGAAAATCCAATCTGACTGCTGTTTTATTAGTTAGTCTTCAGATTAATCCATCCATTTTCTTCCACTTCTCTATGGTGTGGTCACAGTGGCAGCAGGCTGAACAGAGCACTCCATGCATACCCCTCCAGCAATGCCTTCCAGTTCTTCCCATGGTGTTCCCAGGCCAGATGAGATATAATCCCCCCAGTGGGTTTTCCTTCCAGTTGGACAGGACCAGAAGAGATCCTAACCAGATGCCCAAACCACCTAAACTGGCCCCTTTTGATGCAAAGGAGCAGAGGCTCAACTCCAAGCTCCTCACCCTACCTCTAAAGGTAGAACCCAGACAGAAACTCATTTCCACAATCAATGCCCAAAGCTCAAGACCACAGGTGAGGGTTGGAATGTAGATCAACCAGTAAAGAGAAAGCTTTGCCCTAACGACTCCCTGTTGTCCACGTTACTGCTGACACCGCATCAGTCTGTCTGTCCATCCATCTCCTGCTCCGTTACCCTCACTCTACAGTCTTTGGGTGAAGACGTTTCATTAAAAAAAAAAAACACTTGAAACACGTCTAAAATACAATTAATTAAACCAGTGGTTCCCAGCCTTTTACAAAAGTCAAATCCTGCAACAACCTGATAATATAATTTATCAGTCACAGGGGCCATTTTCCTGCACAATGGGATGCACAATATTGCTGATAATACTGTGATTTTAAAGTAGGACTACTGTTTATGTAGTAGGGAGTTGGTGCTTTTACTTCAGTTAAGGATTTTAAATCTTGGGTGCAACAATTTTTATTCAACACTCAGATGACTGTACAAGAAGACCTTTGGGTTATTTTTACACACCAGATGTCAACGCATTCATTCCATTACATGCTGCTTCTCTGTCACTTTCTCAAAGTCTTGGCTAATAAAATATTGTGTCTCAGACACCTGGCTATTCTGACACGTCATGGCTGTATAATTTCATCTTTTCTGTGGCATGGATAATTCTAGCTGCTTCACAGGCAATAAAGACCCATTTTGATAAAACACAAAGAGCAGACACTTGCTGTTGTACTCCATTACATTTAAGGCGTGTATCTTTACTGGCTGTCCTGCAAGATTTATTTAACATCTAATTTGACTTTGATGTTCATTGCTGCGAGCTCGGCTACAAAGTAGCGGAAGACGTAAGGAACAGACACCGAGTCAATTGAGTCACTTTTACCGCACAGAGTGCAGACAGTCTTGCGGTGGCGCATGGCCGACCAGTAGGGTGGCGGCTTCTCTAACAGAGGCGAGATCAGGCTGCCACAGTCAACACACACCTGAGCCACGGATCGGTCCGAGCAGTTGAAGAGGCGATCGTGAAGCAGGAATGACGAGCCGTGGGCCAGCAGGGCGTCTCGCTCCATCTCTCCGAAACGGATGCCTCCCTGGATGTTCCTCCCTCCCACTGGCTGGTTGGTCACCTTGTCTCGTGCCCCCGTGGTCCTCACCTGAAACTTGTCGGAGACCATGTGACGTAGCCTTTGGTAGTAGACCACTCCGATGAAGATGTCGGCCTGTAGCTCCTGTCCGCTCACTCCGCTGTAGAGCCGCTCCGTGCCGTAGTAATTGTATCCACCTGCCCGGAGCATTTCGCCAAAGTATTCCAGCGCAGAGCTCTCCTCCGAGAAGGTGAAGGGCGTGGCGTCGTGGCTCAGGCCGTGCAGGGCGCCAGACTTGCCGGCCATGCTCTCAATCAGCATCCCGATGGTCATGCGGGAAGGGAAGCCGTGGGGGTTGAACAGGATGTCGGGGCTCATGCCGCTCTCTGTGAAGGGCATGTCCTCGGCCGGCCACAGGCGGCTCAGGATGCCCTTCTGTCCGTGGCGACTGGCAAACTTGTCGCCGATGGTGGGGTTGCGTGGCACTCGTGTAGTGATGCAAACACGTTTAAACTGGCCTAAGCCGGAGTCGTTGCTACAGACCTTTATATTGTCGACAACGCAGGACTCTTGGTTCCTAAAAACAAATATGGAAAAGAAGAATATATCACTGTATGTAATTTGAAAAGTTTAAACGGTGAAGTGAATACACTGAAGGATTCAAGCAGTGTCATTTGTTTTTCTAGATGTGTTGATAATTCTGAAAGAAAAACTGTTATTTCATGTTTTGAAAGTGACATTACCTTCAGTGAGTCTATGGTGATGAAACAACTACTACTTACTTGTAGTAGCTGATGAAGGTCTGGCCGGTGTTGAGGTTGATGTAGCTGTAGAAGGGGTCTCCATGCTGAAGTGTTGATCCGATGTGTGGTAGTCCATCAGCGTCCAGTTTGTTATTTATTTTAGGGTCACCAGGTTTGGTCCCAAACACCACGCCGTCTTGTCCCCTCACCTTGTCTGCCAGGTCCACCAGCTCAGTCTTGTAGATGCTTCCATGGGCGAAGCCTCTCTCCCACGATGACTTGTTCACAATCTGACAAAATCAGAGTGCATCAGGATTTCACTTTAATTCTACCGGGGGGAGGAATTACTGTGGCTACTGTGTTTGTTTTACTCACCATGGCATCTTCCATGTCGTAACCAGTGTAGGATATGACGGCCACGATGGCGTTGGTGCCGCTGGGGTAGTTATCTAGGTTGTAGTGGTCGTACATGTAGGGCCTGACCAGCGGGCTCTGAGGGGTCTGGAGCCGGTACAGCTTGTTATCTGAGCGATCCATGAATGAGTGCAGGGGGACACCCATAGTCTGCTTACCTGAAAGTAGTACAGGCTTAGAATTCATGAGTTTGCAAAGCAAATGCCTCACAGCATGAAATGTTCTTATATTCATTTATCAGCCTTGTACACCAGCATAAGGCCACAGTGCAGTGCACGCACATGGTGTCCACACAGACAGCATGGCAACTGCAGTGCTGCTACTGCCACAGAAACGTTACAGGGCTTTTAATTTAAAACCGATGCAGTTAAAATATTTTTTTCCATGTCTGACATATCATACTGTACAGACGTTGAAAAAAGTGTATGGTGTTGCTGATATGATGTCAATATGACCATCACGGTTCGTTTTCACTGTGAACCACACGTCATAGAAAAAACAGGCGAAACAGGGAATCTTAATGGGCCACAGCCGAGCCTCACTGCTCACGGGGGTGTGTGCGGCTGCTCGAACCTGTTAACAAGGGCGCCGAAATAAATTAAAAAAAAAAAAAGTTTCGCGAAGCACACACGATGCTCAGGCAGGCAGTGTGTCCTGGATGTAAGTGTTTGAGGCCTCCGGTGGTGGTTTTAGACTTACCCATCTGACACTGGTACATGTTCCTAGGACTCTGGTTGTGGTCCGAGTAGGGTATGAAGTTAGCCACCACGCTTAGCATGCTGTGAGGGAAGAGCTCCTGGTGTGTGGTCACTCCTGACTCGATCTCATCCTCCAAGATGCCCACATTGATGTAAAGCTATAATAACACAGCGAAGGATAACTACATTTCAGCAAACCAAATCACACATTTACAAATGTGTGCTTCAGGTATTGGACTCATACAGCTACCACGGAATCTTTTTAAAATCAACACACTCACTTGTTCGAAGGTGCCAATCAGCTCTTGCTTGCCAAAAGCTAAGTTGTGCACAGGCCGCGTCATACGACAGGGTGTTGTGAAGAGGAACAGGCCTGGGTACAAGCTGGCCTTGCCGGTTTTTGGAACCAAAACAATCTCAGTCCAAGGAGGGATCTTCCTCTCTTTCAGCACCTGAAGGTTTTAAATAACAGTTTTTCTGCACAAATAATGCACAGGATACAGCCAGTTAACGTTTTAGATATTGTAGACATACCTTGAACCTGCGAATTGAGTCAGCCACAACTGGGGCTAATTGAGCCTCCACCCAGCCTACGACAGCCCCGTCAAGGACCACGGGGTAGCAGTCTGAGAGGGCTTGGCCAGGAGATCCATCCACTGGAGTAACACCTTAGACCACAGACAAGAAAGGCGTTGTTCTGTGAATGAGTATGAAAGAATAGTCTCCTCCAAATTACATTCCTCCTGTATGATTGATGGATGTCATGTAAAGCGCTTTGAGTAGTTGAAATAACTAGAAAGGCGCTATACAAATACAGACCATTTACCATTCTATGCAAGTCAGCCAACTAACAAACTAAGTGGAGTCAGAAACGTTTTAGACCAGACCCCACATTTGGTGGCAACTCACCAAGGGAGCAGAGCAGAGCAGGCAGGGTCACGGTGGGCAAGGTTTCTGCCACAATCTCACAGCTGGCCGTCATGTGGTTCATGAGTCCACAAGGCTCTCCGTCTGGAGTGTGGACGGGACACAGGAAGCCCCAGGACTCAGGCAGCAGCTTACGAACAGAAGTGGTCCTCATCTTGGCGAATGCTGCTCCTCTGTGCACACAGCGAAAGTGGGACAGGTAGCGTATGAAGTTGAGCTTGTCGGCTACCACACACAAGCCTGTGTTCTGCAGCATGCCAAAACCTGTGGACAAAGGGGGGGGGGGGCAATATTTCCTTAATAGATGAGCTACATTTTAATTACATGACATGTATTCACAATGAGCTTGTACGGCCATACCTGTCTTAGAGACGAGGTTTCCAGTGGCCAGCAGGTATTCAAAGGATTTGGTCAGGTCTGTGCCCATGTTGAACATCTTCATGACATTTTCAGCGCTCCATTTTCCACTCAGTCTGCTGCCTCTCTTCTCGAAGGACAGCTTCACAGACACCAACCAGGCCTCCATTCTCTCCTGTTGGGAATATTGTACGGGTTAAATCCATCCAAGATTTCCAAAAAAAGAATAATGATTTCCTTTGGTGTACTACCAGTACATTTCAGATGTTCAAATAGTTGACCATCTTACTTTCAGAAACATGAGGTAGAGCTGACCAGGGGTGAGCACTTCCTGGCACATGATGCTGTCTGGGTTTTCCTCCATGCACTCCTGCTTGGCAAACGTGAACAGCTTCCTGGTCATCAAACACAGCAGGTAGAACTTCTCCATGTCCGACTTCAGGTGGATACAGATGCACTCACTGGTTAAAACAGAACACAGCTTCATTCAACATTTTACTAAATACACCAAAAACATAGTACACAGTTTGCTGCTTCTGTTTTTAAAAACTGCCATAAAAACTTACTCTAGCAGGAAGTTGGCACACTGTTCATTTGTGTACCACTCTGGAAGGCTCAACTTAACCCTGAAGCGCTCTCCGAGGTAATTCAGCACCTTGGTACGAGTGGTGCAGCCCTCCTCCATGACAGTGCGCAGCATCTCTGATGCACAGCTTTTGTAGAAGGAGTTGTCCTCACGACTCTTGATCAGCTCCTGAAAGATCTGGAAGTCTGTGAAGTCCACCAGTGCCTGGAGGATGGCAGAGAAAATGAGCTGTATTAACTAGGGATGACCCCATGAGTTGACTATGTTGTTGACCGTTTGACAATTTGATCCAAGCCTTATTCGGCTACTAATGTCACAGTCAAATTGTTGTAGTAATGTGAAAATGTTGGTTATGAAACTGAGGATTGTTCCATTCAGGCTGTACAGGGGTGCTGAATTGTATAATTTTGCATAGAATTGCTTGAGAAATTACTTGTGCTAGTATCCACGTCTGTATAAGATGACGTCTCCGGACCACCACAATATTTGTATGAAAAATAATGCAGAACAAGTACTCTCCCCGTGCCAATCTTTTTACTTTCACAGACATTCTGTATCATTGCAGCCAAAGCTGCTGTATTTTCAGAAGAGCGCCTCACGTTTCCAAAGAGAAAAAAACTGTTTGGTGGACATGAACCCTAAGTGATGTGCTCTGTATAT
The DNA here is from genome assembly GCF_042242105.1 of Pempheris klunzingeri. Classification (NCBI taxonomy): domain Eukaryota; kingdom Metazoa; phylum Chordata; class Actinopteri; order Acropomatiformes; family Pempheridae; genus Pempheris; species Pempheris klunzingeri. Next base: position 26,665,543 of record NC_092023.1, read on the forward strand.
CCGTCTCTGTCTGTCTGTCAGTCTCCACTTCCTTCAGTACTATGACCAGCTCTAGGGCCCAAACCCACACACACTTCAGCATCAGTGCCTGATCTGACCTCTGTCTCCTGCTGTCTTTTTTCAAATCAGTTGTAAAATGCATCCAAAGCAGGTAAAAGAGCAATTAGTGGGAGCATTTTAATTGGGTGTCTAATTTGGCTCTTTTACCTTGTGTGGATAAAATGGCAGCAAATGTCACATAGGAGGACATGGATCAAAGAAAAAAAAAACATGGTTATAACCAACACATTAGGCCTGATTGCTACCTTGAGTGCAAAGCCTAGTGGGAGGAAGAAGAGCTCTTTGCGGTAGATGAAGTTCAGCATCACAGTCCCATTCTCCAGATAATGCAGGTTCATGGTGATGGCAGTGTGTTCCTCCCTCACGCAGCGCATAGAAATACCTGTGAGAAGAAAAAGCATGGCATCCATTTCAAAAGGCATGCAGCTTTAATCGTTGAGCCTAGGCTGTTATTACACTGCCTCGTGCGCTTTCACTGGTCTTTTGCACATGATCTAAATGATCATATTTACCGTACTGAGTGTATCCCTGGCCCCTGCTCTTCCACTTAGGTCGTGTCATGGCAATAGGATAGTTCCTCCTTGGCATTATCAGCATACGGATAACCTTCTCATTCCCATTCACAATGAAATAACCTCCCATTTCCTGTTAATGTTTAAGAGGGAGTTTGTACTTAATTAATAAATGAGGATGCATGTAATGAATTTCTGTTCATGATCACGGATGTGCGTCTTACCTCTGCTTCTTCGTGATGTTCGACGAGCTCTTTGGGGGACATGCCGTGCAGGTTACACATCTTGGACTTCACCATGACCGGCAGCTGACCCAGGGACTGTTTGATGATGCCTTTGGAAACTCCATTGATTGACCAGCTGATGTCTGCCTGAGATGACGCAAAACACAACCAATTTAAGATATGACCACAGTATTATTATACCCCTCGCATGCAGTTTAGAGCCTCCATTGGCCGATCATTTGAACACACGTCAGACGTACCACCAGCTTCCCTTTGTAAGTACATCTTCTCCCCCTGCACTCTGCTGGATACACCTTCATATCCTTGCAGATGCTCCCTTTGGCGACGATCGGGCTGTAGAGGGTGGCCTCAACGAACGCAAGGCTGATCCTGTCATTTTTGTATGCAAACTCCAATGGAGGGATGGACTGACAAAGACATACCACATCACACACATTATGAAACTTTAAAAACAGGAACACTTTGCAGGAGAAATACTGACAGAAAGCAGGACAAAAAAAGTTAAGAGGTCACTGAAACAGACAACAAATGGGGTAAAAACAAGCTGCCTGGTGCTTTTATTTGATATTACAAACTGCAGTTACAGAGTTTGGGGTTTGGTGAATTATAGATATGTAGACCACAATGTGTCCTAGGTGGTTATATTATTATCACTATGTGTTTAACGTCATAATTGACTTGACAGAAATGACTACAAACAAATAGCTCCTTATTGCACGCTTAACAAAGCTACTTAACATTTACTTAACCTAGCTGTAATTTCATTTGACGTTAACATACAAGTCTTTGTTTGTGTTAAAACAGTAATACACGGTTTCACGGGTTTATCGGAGGTTAAACAGACCTGCACAACGCGGTTGAGTCCATGAGTGACAGCCTGGTCAAACGACTCGATGTGAGCTTTGGTCAGATCCTGAACGGCCGCATGCTGAGACTCCTTCAGGGCGCCAAAGCCTCCCTCTGTCAGGTTCTTTAGACTCGGACCTTTGGGCAAATTACTCCACTTTGCTGAAAAGTCCATGCTGGCACTTCAAGGGATACACATGCTTGTTTACCACATGGGCATGCCGATACAGGAAGTACATTCCTCCGACACCGGAAGTCTTCTTCTTCTTCTTCTTCTTCAATGATGTTTTACGGCAGGTGGCGTCTTTGTTGTTGAACTACCGCCATCTTGTGGCGTTAACCGTCTTCATCATGGAGATGGTAGTTCATTCCGCCATGTCTCTTCTCTACACATACTGTATATATATACTGCATATTCTACAGGCATTTGAGCCCAAATACAATACAGTATACAGTGGAGGCTGAGCCATAATAAAATCTGTTGGCTCATCCCAAAGTGGATAATGGATGAAAAATAGATGGAAAAATCTGTGGATCCTCTGTGCTCAAAGATGATGTCTTTTTATTTGACTTATCCATTATAACTTATTTTAGCGGTGCTAATTAAGCTGTATGCTATTTATCACAAGGCAAATTGTCCTTACGGTGTGTTTTATTGGGCTCTAATAGATGTAAATACGCCTTACCCTCCAAACCTTCAACTGCAGTCAGGCTCTGGGTGGATTTGGAGTCCAGTGCCAAAGCTTTTCTTTGAAACAAATAATGACAAGAACATCTTGTTTCTGTCCTCTCCCTCTCCTTCTATCAGTCTAATGATTCTTCTAATGACATTGGCTGTGTGTTTGGGGTCGCTGTCCTGCTGCAGAATAAATTTGTGGCCAATCAGATGCTTCCCTGATGGTATTCATGATGGATCTGCCTGTATTTCTCAGTATTGAGGACACCATTAACTCTGACCAAATCCCCTACTCCATTTGTAGAAATGCTGCCCCAAACTTGCAGGGAACCTTCACCATGTTTCACTGTTGCCTGCAAACACTCACTATTGTGCCGATCTCAGCCCTTCAATACACAAACAACAAACTGCCTTCTGCTACAGACAAATATATCACATTTTGACTCATCAGTCCAGAGCACCTGCTGCCATTTTTCAGCACCACAGTTCGTATGTTTTCAAGCATAGTTGAGTCTCTTGCCCATGTTTCCACATCGGAGGTTTGGCTCTTTGGCTGCAATTCTTCCATGAAGACCTCTCCATCTTCTCTAGACAGTAGATGGGTGCACCTGGTCCCACTGGTTTCTGCTAGTTCTGAACTGATGGCTCTGCTGGACATCTTGTGATTTCGAAGGGAAATAAGAATAATGTGTCTGTCATGTGCTGCACTAAGTGTCCTTAGCCAAACGCTGCGTCTACGGTCCTCAACGTTGCCCATTTCTTTGTGCTTCTTCAAAGCAGCTTGAACAGCACATCTAGAAACCCCCATCTGCTCTGAAATCTTTGCCTGGCAGAGACCTTGCCGATGCAGTTTAACTACCTTGAGTCTTGTTGCTGTGCTCAGTCTTGCAGTGGTGTTTGACCTGTGACATGAAACTGTCTTCCACAACCTCAGTGTGGCTGTTCCTCACCCAGCTGTAAGCCTCCTACAGCTGTTTGTGTTTCAGTTAATGACTATGTTTCAACCCACATATGAAACTGATGATCATTAGCACCTGTTTGGTATAATTGGTTAATCATACACCCGACTATGATCCTACAAAATCCCTGACTTTGTGCAAGTGTATCTAGAAGAAGTGATGCTGTTTTGAAGGCAAAGGGTGGTCACACCAAATCTTTATTTGATTTAGATGTTTCTTCTGTTCGCTCACTTTGCATTTTGTAAATCAATAAAAATAAACAATTAAATGTTATATTTTTGAAAGCATTCTTACTTTACAGCATTTCTTCACACCTGCCTAAGACTTTTGGACAGTACTGTATATATCTATGGGCTATAGCAAACACTGTGTTCACATCACTACATTGTTAAGTGTACTATCATGTGTCAGGCTATAACAAAATTAGCATTGGTTGTCTAATACTGGCCAGGAGTAGGGAAACTTTGCCGTGAAGTAAGGCACTACTGTCAGCTTGTGTCGTGTCTCGTAATGTGTGATATAACCCCACACCTACGTTATGTTTTATACAGCACTCTACCTTTACAGCAGGAGGGGGGAGAGAGCGAGACAGAGAGAGAGAAGGGTGAGAGACTTGCTTTGAACAATGCATGTTTTTGTAGAACTGTGTCTTATGGATCAATGACCACCACCTGCTGTGTGGTCGCTCAGACTCACTACCGCCTACTACTGTACAGTGAGCTGCAGCAGAGCCAAAGACAGCGACAGGCTCCCTTATGTTACAGCATATGACGCATTGTTGAATTGTTGAAGAGTGTCTTGAGGAGCTTTGCAGAAGACGGCCACTTTCTCCTCTGAAATTCTGCCCTCATGTTGTATAAAACATATGAAATCCTGCAGTACCTTTCAGAGACTGAATTCCGTGACTATTTCACAAACTCCTGTGAGACTGGGTTGTTCCGTCTTCATTCTGTGGATACGAAGACAGTCTGCTTTTCCTCACTGTCTGCTTTATTGTTAACATTTTTCAACATAAAAACACAAAAGTGTCCTTGATGGCTTAAGAATACGATATTGTTAAGACAATCAGTTTTAATGATTTCTTCCTTAAAAAAACATAAATCAAGTTTTTGGATCAGTTTTTCATAGCTCATTACCAATGAGCCTAATCTGTGGAGGAAGTTTTGGGATTTGGTCACATGCTGTTCCCTTTGTCATTGGGTGAGGGAGGTCACCCTCTGGCTGAAATGTAACCTGGATTTGGAAAAGCCCAGACTCTGTCTTTGGAGCACAGTTTAGCTGTCTGATTGTTTTGGGTCGGTCAGCGCCTCCGCGTGGGGAGTGACACTGTGCTGTGCTGTGCTCCAGACGTTGCCAGATCTCTTGTCTCCTTTTGAATAAACATGATCATAGTGACCTGAAGATTCATCAGAATCAGAATCAGAATCAGAATTACTTTAATAATCCCCAGGAGAAAATTGCTTTTTGTTACACATAACACTTCATAAATTTGCATCATCCATGTCTTGGGAATGTTTGGATCAAATTTGAGGCGTCTGTGATCAACCTGCTGAGAGAGAGACGTCCGAGAATAAAACATGCACTTCCTCTTGCCACCAGGTGGCGCTATGATTGTGAATGAATATTGACATGTCGACGTCTTCAGGGCGGGACTCCCATCAGACATGTCAAGTTTGGTGCTGATTGGATCACGTACAGTCAAGTTATTAACAACTTCCTGTTTGACTGCGAGTCATGGCGAGACACTGAACTTTGACAGCTCGCCACGCCCAAACCGTTCAAATTCTGTAGAGACCTTTAATAGCTTTTCATCGTTGATGCCTTCTCTACCAGCTGACCAAGTCTGAAGTCGATCGCTTCAACCCCCTCGGACTAGTTCGTTCATTTACGTCCCCTGTAAATCGCCAAAAATGCGTGAAAAATCCAATATGGCCGACTTCCTGTTGGGTTTAGGTCATCGCTCCAAGAGACTTTTTTGTTTGTCTTGGAGAGATACACAAACCCACCAAATTTCATACACGTACATAAAACGCTGTTCCGGGGCTTGAAATTAGGGGGCGCTACAGAGCCATTTTGCCACACCCATTTGCGAAACCTTTAAAACACGTAATTTTTCACCACGACTGATGCGTGTGCAAATTTTGGTGTGTTTTCGTGCATGTTCAGGCCCCCAAAAATGCAATTCATTGTGGAGAAAAACAAGGAAAAGAAGAATAATTCCTTGCATTTCAACTATGTTTTTGGCCCTGTTTTTAACCAGCTGAGAGAGAGACGTCCGAGAAAAAAGACATGCACTTCCTCCCGCCACTAGGTGGCGCTATGACTGTGGTTCAAAATTGGCATGTACATGTCTTCAGAGCCAGACAGTCATCAAACTGTATAAATTTGGTGAAGACCTTGTACAGTGGAGTTACAGCACTTTTAATGCTCATGGCAAAGGAAAACGTATTATCGAAATTTGCTGCTTCGTCATGGCAACAGCTTTTGACAGAGACACACAGTTTTCACTACAGACCAACATCAACATCTCCAGTCTTTCCTGACCAAATTTGAAGTGGATCTGATATATTTTTAGCTTCAATTTCTTGTACAGCTACTTTGATGGACTGTAGTGGAAGTTAGATCAGGTGTTCTGTGGTCATATAAAGGTGGATCACTGCCACTTTTCACCTGATACCATATTTGGTATTTCTAGTTGAACATGTAAACCTGTATACAGGTAGGATATTGATATAGGATATTGTAGGATATCGTATTCATAATACGGAACAATGCTATAACTACTATTATTACTTTTAATAACATTATTTAAAACATTTTATTATGCTGAGGGCTCAACCCTGCAAGGCAAGTTGCAAAAGAGTGTAAAGGAGAGAGAGGTATAGAATAATAGAATATATATACAATAGAAATACTTTATTGACCCCCGGAGGGAAATTGCTGTTGTTACAGCTGCAAAAGAGCAAAAGTGAGTAAAAGTGATCACCACCATGAACACAAACAACAACAAAACAAAACAAGCAGACAAAAAGATACAAATGTGGGTAACAAAGGCATTTGGGTGCTGGTTCAGAAGTCTTGCCACAGTGGAGTGGATGGTCTCCATAGCAACCCCAGCATCAGTAACAACAATGGCAGAGGTGAAGTCTCCACGCAGGTAAAACGGGCGCCTCCCCCCAGCAGCAGTTCAATGAGTGCCCCCCCCCCCCTTCAAACAGCCGGCTCTACGAACCGGATCGTTCACAACCGACACATCACTAGTCCCGGCGTCATGACATCACGGCAGCGCAATATAAATTGTGAGGAGGGTGGGACAACCTGAGTTCATCCTATGATAGTCACAGTCTCCATCGAAGTTGTCACCACAAAAGTACAGGAAGGACATGACGCATCCCACTGACCACATGTCAATGGCCTCAGACAGGGGAAGGCCCAGGGTCAACTCTGGAGCCCTGTATGCTGGAGCCTGTATGGTCATGCCAGTGTATAATTTTCTGACTGGAAGGGCCACACCGAAGTCGATGAGCTTCACCCTGAACGGCTGATCCCTGTGGTTGACAAGCATTATGTTGTCAGGTTTCAGGTCCCCATGTACGATGCCGATATCTTTCAGGGCGTCAAATGTTACAAATAGCTGCTGCATCACAGTGCGAATTTCATTAAGATTCAATGGCTTTCTAGTTTCGTCCAGCAGGTCGTAAAGGCTCCTGTCCAGTATCTCAAAGGCCAGGCAGGAGAAGCTGTTGTACGTGAAACTGTCCATGAATCTTACTATGTTTGTCTTTTCTGGGTCAAGAGTGCTGATTGCTTTCAGCATCTTCAGTTCCCAGCTGTAGTCATCCCTGTCCTTGAGGATCTTAACTGCCACCGAGTTGTTTGTTGTCATATCGACACACTTGGCAACTTTGCCAAAACTTCCCTCACCTATAAAGTCCATCACCACGTAGCGGGTGGACTCGCTGGGGAGGATATCAGACCTCTGGACCTGAAATGGTTCGTAAGGTGTGTCGTTGTTCTCCTCCATGTTTGTAGGGCTGTCATTGCGAGGAATAGCAGCACCTGAGTCTTCCTCAGTGGCAGTAGCAATGTCTCCTACTGGCTCGCTGTCCCAGTCTTCGTCACTGGACCAAGTGGTAGAGCTGTCACCTGAGGAGACACTGCTGGCTGATATTATAGTGTCTTTGTCACTGGAACTTGGAATTGATGAGTGTCCATTAAAGATGCAACTGGTGGCTGGTACTGCATCTTGGTTACGGGAAGTGTCAACATCAGCATTGGTACCACTGTAACCCTCAGTGTCGGAGAGAGGATTATCTGTCTCATCCAAACTGTGGGAGAGGGTAACGGTCATGAGCTGAAGGCCAGCATTTGCATACGAGATGGTCTCAGCCAGGTGAGCCATTGTGATGAAAGGGTGTGCTAGGGCTTCCCTGGGTGTGATTCTCTTTCCAGCGTCCATTTGCAGAATCGATTTTAGGAGGCTTAAAAATGCCATCCTATCCTCATATTCAAGAGCGCTGCTTTTCTCTGGGAAATTCTTCACTTCATACTCCAGATTTCCTGTCTGCTGGAAAAACTCCCACTCAACGTCAGGCTCGTTACCAGTGGCCTGCTTGTACTCCTCTGGTGACTTCAGTCTCCACCCTGGACTGCTGGAGCCCTCCTCTCTGCTGAAAAACGATGAGGTGTTCTTGCCAGCACTCAGCAGGAGGTCTTCTGGTTGACCCAGCATGTGTATCATAGCTTTCATCCTATGATAGTCACAGTCTCCACCGAAGATGTTACAGCCAAAGTACAGGAAGGACATGACACATCCCACTGACCACATGTCAATAGCCTCGGACAGGGGAAGGCCCAGGGTCAACTCTGGAGCCCTGTATGGTTCAGCCTGTACGATCATCCCAGTGTAAAATCCGAGGACAGGAATTGCCAGACCGAAGTCGATGAGCTTCAGCCTGAATGGCTGATCCTTGTGGTTGACAAGCATTATGTTGTCAGGTTTCAGGTCCCCATGTAAGATGCCGATATCTTTCAGGGCGTCAAGTGCTACGAATAGCTGCTGCATCACAGGGCGAATTTCATTAAGACTCAATGGCGCTCTAGTTTCGTTAAACAGGTCCCAAAGGCTCCTGTCCAGCATCTCGAAGGCCAGGCAGGAGCAGCTGTGGTACGTGAAACTGTCAATGAATCTTACTATGTTTGTCTTTTCTGGGTCAAGAACGCTGATTTCTTCCAGCATCTCCAATTCCCAGCTGCAGTCATCCCTGTCCTCAAGGATCTTAACTGCCACCAATTCATTTGTTGTCATATCGACACACTTGGCAACTTTGCCAAATCTTCCCTCACCCATAAAGTCCATCACCAGGTAGCGGGTGGACTCGCCGGGGAGGATATCAGACCTCTGGACCTGAAATGGTTCATAAGGTGTGTCGTTGTTCTCCACCATCGTAGATTTCTTTGTAACTAAGGTCGAAGTAGAAGTTGGGGAAGACATTTATGGCGTGAAATGCTTCCAAATCCTTTCCAAACACAGTATAGTTGTACGCTCTGGCTCTCACTCTGAAGGTTACAGAAGGTGTCTGACCAGCTTTACTTATAGACTTTTTCAAGATGTCATCATCAATGACATCAGGGAGTTCCGGGATATGAAAGCCAAAATAGAATTCTGAGTTTCAAACAAAGAAACACAAATTTATTTAAAAAAAAACTTTATTACCATGACAACTGGTAAACTGTTTTCAGTTAAGTTCAATTCACTTCAACAGGCTTTACTGGCATGACATTTAACAACAAGACAGACAACCATCAAATAACAAAATCAACTAAAAATAATGTGAACACTAACATGAGTCATTAGAGATGATTTACAATTAAAAAAACAAAAAGAAATAGAAAGAATTCATAAAATCAAGAAAACAGTACAAAGAAAAAATAAAATAAAATTAATGAACACATTTTCTTGTACACAGTTATAAATACTTGTGCTTTAATCAAAACGTTTATTGAGAGTAAAGTACACCGGGGGATTTTTCTCTTTATTCTCTTTTCAGGCCTCTTCTTTATTTCTTTTCTCTTTACTCACTTGAGTTTTCACTACTTTGGCTTAATGCCAGTTATACCACAACATTATTCCCACAGAAAAACATCACAGTCCCGCTTTAATTTCAGCAATTTAGTTCTCTTTGCTTACCTCCAAACACTCACACTCTAAAGTATATGCAACATTAAACTATGCAGAATTTGGTTTATCACAACAGGTTTCTGCTTACCTTTGAGATGTGGCACCGTGTGAGTGTCCAGAGGGTCGCAAGGAGATGTCCAGGCCCTGGATGGCGGGTCCGGGGACTCGTCCTTTTCCTCGAAATCACGTCGGGGTCACCAATTTGTCGCGTGTTCGTTTTTTTCGATGAAGGACAGGCAACTTCTCTCATTTAAGGTGTTTTATTTTCTGTGTGAATAAGTATTGAGCTTGGCCAAGGACTCAGTCTGAGCTCTGAGAACCACAGTCAGCAAGCTGTTAGTCTGTAGCCAACAGGTCACAGAGTGAGCCCCGAAGCACATATGCAATAACAGTATATACATTCCACCAAGAATACAATTATTTTTGATTGGTTGTCTAGGTGGGGAGTAGCCGTGGATTTATGCTTGGCCCTCCCTTCGTTGGTGCACAGGCTGGTCCCAGCCTCTTGGCATCACGACCTTCGTCCAGCAGCCGTACCTGTAAACAAAGTATCCTCTCTGGTGACCTTTCCCTATCATGTGTGTGCATCTTACCATGGAGTCTTTCTGAGAGCATCCCTCCCCTGCCTGCTATCTCATCCTGCTGTTACAATGATGGCCTCCCACCAACCTCGTCCTTGGAGCTCCCAGTACTGGGTGTGAAATGTAGTTTATGAGGTGTGTAGTTGTGCATGTAAACGTGCTTGTGCTTTCTTGCCATAAACATCCCACTTAATCATCATGTGTCTGGCCCTTCAGAACCTGGGGCCAGTGCTTGTTTCCCTCTTTATCAACTTTGGGGTATGGCTCTTCCCTGTGGCGGTGCATTGCATTAATATGTCTCTCCCTGCAGATTAAAAACAGTGCATACATTGTCAGTAAGAACTGAGCTTCCAGTGTTAGCAACACAAATGGTTCTAATGGTTGATTATATAGTGTTATTAGTTCACTCACAGGTCACTTAGTTAGTTCAAATAAAGGTGATACAGTTTATTATTAATATAATGTTAGTCATACAGTTATTATTGCTAATTCAAATCCAGTGTTCTGTAATTAGTTTTACATATAGTGTTGTTAGTACAAATTTAAGGCACACAGTATTGAATATTTGGCCTTTTTATAAGTAGTGATTAAAAGTAGTATTAAAAGTAGTATTAAAATTCCCCACACTAGTCATTCATTTTCATTCAGAAATATTCAAATGACCGGGAATTTGAAGCCTTAGTGTGAGGGGTTTTGGTTTGGTGGGTCACCAGTGTAAGATGTCGATTAGGGCCCCAAAGTGTTCAGAAACATCTGCACTTGTATTCCTGAAAAAATATGAAATAATGCAAACCCACTTCAGCTGTTTTCATATTGTGGCTTTAAGATTCTCACACAGTGGAGAATACAGTCTCAGTACAAAGCATAACACACACAATAATGACAGTAGGAATGTTTACGAAACTCATATATTTATTTTCTATCTGCACAGAGCATCTGAAAAACAAAACTATTTAATCGTCAATACACTTGCCTTACCAGAGAGGTAAGGTAAGATATGTATGCCATTGTAAACAATCCATGGAAGGAAATGGTTGCCACAATTGGCAACATGCAGCAGCTGTTGATCCCTGTATCAGGATGGTCTGTGATAGTCACTAGCAGTAGATGACTTTAAGTGAGCAGATGAATGGATGTCCTAAGTGGCAGCGCTCATTGGACCAGCCTCGACTGTCTGCAGATCAACAACAGACAGAGTTACTGATTAAAGCTGTGTTGTCAATCTCATTCAAAACAAGGAAAATCTAACCAATACACGACAAAGAACAGCTGAGTCCTCATGGATTCATCCCATTCACCCCTCATACATATATCATTTACACTGTACACTGCTGGGGTGTAGGCCCTTAAAAACAAATGCTAAATGTCTCATTTCCAAACAATTCAATTGTTAGTGTGGAAGCCGATTCATCCCTTCACTTCAGTGTGTGGTCTTACCTTGGCTGTTCAGATAGATACAGTCATAGCTGCTTGGGCTGTTATGGGAGTACCAGTTGTTGTAGTTGAACGGTGTACCATCATCCCACCTCCAGTAGCCCTGTGGAGGAGATGGTTTCACGTACAGTGAGCGTTTGTTTGTTACAGCATTGTGGAAAAGTCTCTTTTTGTAAAGCTTATCTGACCTGGAATCTGTATCCACCTATCCAGGCTGTTAAGAAACCAGCCTTCCAGGCCAGCTGCTTCAGGAGCCTGTCTTCCCACAGATTGTGGGCTGACGCCAGACTTGCACCCAAGCTCTCACACAGAAACTGGACAGAGAGAGGGGAGGACACACAAGTAAAGGCATGAACACAAAGGTGGAACAGAGAGCAGATTCAATGATCTGCTGTCTACTGAAAAGTCGGAGGAAGACAGACGTTATGTCAGCACTGTGAGCGCCTCAATTAAAACTGGAGGCAGCAACCTCAGACACAATTAAAACCAAAACTATCTGCATACATAGATACCATTTAAGGTCAGTGAGCTGATGTATTTATTTATTCATTTATTGCAGTGTGGGTAAACTTTATAGCATCAGCTTTAAAAAAAAAAAAGCCAAATACAGAACAGACTACAAATAAAGAGGATGTTATGTCTAGTCAAGTTTCTTAAATGTAAGTCAGACAGAATAAGACATGCACATCTACGTCTTACCTCTGCATTACTCCAGGAGTAAGTGAGGTAATGTTTATTATCTGTTTGTTTGCTGGAGTTTGACACCACTGTCATGTCTGTTCAACACATTTGAGGATAGAGCCAGAAGTATTAGTTTAGCTTAGCTTAGAATAGAGACAAGGAGCAGGAGAAAGCATCAGCCTGGCTTTTGTCCAAAGTCTAGAAAATGTTGCTTGTGTACAGATTGAAACAAGATAAAGAGTGTTATTAAGTGAGCTTTATCGATTCATTTCTAATTTTTCTTTTTGTTTTCTGGACAAAACCGTTTCCTCTGCATCCAGTCTTTATTCTCAAATGTCAAAAAAGATAGTTGCTTATTTCCAATATGTCAAATCTGCAGGTTGGTTACAGCCTGGACCGGTCGCCAGTCAGTCACAGGGCCGACACATAGAGACAGACGACCATTCAGGCTCACACTCACACCTACGGACAATTTAGAGTCACTACAACACTGTGTTTAATGTTATTACTGTTACTGTGTATTGCTTCTTGAAATGAGCTTACGTGGTACGTTGGCCTTCGTTAGATTCTCCAGCGCAATGTTTGCTGTGTCATCTAAAGCGAGGTCAGAACATGATGCTGTAAATATGTTCAGTGTTCAGGAGTCTGTAAAGATCAATAAGAGTAGAGCGCCAGACACTGACCTGAGGCTGGAAGAGCAGCTTCCTCCTGTTGGACATCTGCTACTGCCACATCTGAGAGGAAGAACATGATCAGCTCCTTAAAGAAAATTATATAAATATAACATATGGCCTTAGTGACCTCATATCCCAAACTGTCCTTTTAGTTCACTACTAATATCAAACATCAAAACTTAACAGCTTTAACAGGAGTCAAAGGGTAGAAAGCAGCTAAACAGACACTTACCTGGGGCTACGAGTTCAGCTTGTTGGACATCTGCAACCGGCACAGCTGAGAGGAAAAACATGAGATAAAACACATGTCAAATGAGTATCAAAGCATCAACAGTGATCCGGGATCATAAATGGCTTTGCTATGTTTAATTACAATTTTAAAATATTTGTCTTATTTCAGACAGAAAGGTAATAATGAACATGATAAATAACTAAATAACTGTGGACGTTTGCCGCTGTCAACAGTGAGTGAGTAAAAGACACTGAGCTGTGGCTGAAACGCCAACGGCCTCTTCCAATGAATCAACTGAGAGGAAACACATTCGGTTAGCTATGTAGTTAATGTCAAGAGTTTGTTCATCGTTTGTTCGATCATGATCTTAGCATCGCCGACCTTTTTTGTAACTCAGTATGCTGCAAGACTACAGTACAGTGGAACCCCCTGTGCTTACGTTGTCCTGCAAACAATACCTCTTGTGGTTGGTGGTTTGCTCTGGAGGACAGCTGGAGCTTGTCTTTAACACTAGAGACCAAGCTTTGTGTTCAACCTCGACAACAGTCCTTCTCTAACCAAATAGACTGTGAGTTGTCTGTAAGTTTACAGACCATACATTAACCTGAAGATCATATGAGCTGATTTTGTAAGACATTAACATCCTGTTTGGTCTTGAAGTTAAGGTGAATTGTCAGTACTGCTGTTTGGAGTCTTACCTGCTGCAGAGAGTGTGACACAGAGGAGAGAGATGAGCAGCTCAGTCTTCATGGCCAACATGATGAAGGTCTGGAGGAAAACAGAATCAGGATGTGATCTACATTTTTTTCCAAAGGATTATAATTCTCTAATGTCTAAATTTCAAATGGTGACAGCTGAACTCTTGAAGCTGTAACATCCTTCTTACCTTGTAGAAAATCAGTATCAACTGTTGTGAACGTGAAAGCTGCCGTGCTCTTTATAAACAGTCTTTCAGCACAGACCCACCTTATGCATCAAATCATTAACATCATCATTGGAACAAGATAAGAGCTGATAAAAGGGTTTCATGACAGTTTACCAGCACTGACAGAAGTGATATGTGTGTGGGCATTGAGGCCATTCATTATTTTACACAATCCAGACTGCTGGGAAACAATCCTGTCGTTTCACAATACACCCTGCTATTAAAGGAGGTTTCTTCACACTGAAATCTTTGCAATATATCACTTCACAGAACATCCTGCAGGAGTAACATGACATCATGATAATAATAATAATAATAATAATGGTAATAATACTAATAATAACTGTTGTGCTTCACTATACGGTGAATAGCACATGGTGAAGACCGCATGTTTCTTTGTCTGTGGAACTATTGGACTCCTTTCCCCAATGTCCCCCGTAGTGGAAAATCGCTATTTGAAATAAAACCAAGCTCGGTACAATGTCAAGCAAACTGAACTCTTTATTATCTTGCGCAAGAGAGTCAAGTCATCCACACCACAGGAGAGTGAAGGAGTTGACTGGCACAAAGAGATATCAGACAGAATATTTTAGGCAATTGGGCGTATCATAAGCACAAATGGTTTTCTTCCTTATAAGGTAAGAATCTAAGTAAAACATAGCATTATAAATCACAGACACAAAGAGCGACAATAGCCAAGGTAACTCCCTAATTTCTGGTCATCCTTCCCAACGCTAAAATCAAGGTGGTTTCCTGTTTTCTGATCAAATGCCCTCAAACTCAACTCCAGGTGTTTTCCTGTTTTTGCCATGTCCTTTTCTTAGGATCAGTTGCAGGGCAGATATATACATTTGGCATGTCTCAGTGTTGTTACACTTGTGCTTTCAAAGGTCATCAACAACTAATTGTCATTTCAGTATTTTTCCATCACACCCCCAGTTTCACAGATAGGTGTGAAATGACCCCCGCACCCAGCTCCACAGTCACCATTGGCCGGAGGGGACACATGATTCTTACGACCTCAGGCCAACAAAACCAGTTCACCCCCACTGAACTCTCTCTTTTCCTGACGTCTCTCCTGCAGAGGAGAGACCAGCTCTCTTTCCCCTTGTCTTCTCCTGGAGGAGAGACAACTCTCTCCTGAAGAGGAGAGAAGCTCAACTCAGCTAAGCTCTGCCTCAGTGTGGCCTGTACCAGAGCAGCCACCTCCTTCATGGTAGCGACACAAGGTGTCCTGCCTGAAGTAAGCAGATCAGCGCCAGCTGGCACGACCCAGAGTCTGCCAGCTGATAACCAGAACCAACAACAGGAGCACACCAGCAAGTTAGCACAGAGCTGCTAACTAACAGGAACAAAGGAGTGACCGGATTCCTCCAGCCTGCAACCACACAGCAACGGACAAGAACCACACCTTTCCTCCAGCAACAGGCTGAGAAAGCAGCACCCTCAAGGACTCTTCTTCTCCCCTTTAAGGACTGGTAACAAACTCTAACTGGGCATAATTAGCATAGCATTACTACATACATGGTTTACCCCTGTTAATGTATTGATTTGCTTTAATGTTCATTGAGTTTGATTATTGTGATGTGTTGTAGATTACTGTGCAGCCATTAAGTTTAGTTGATGTTAGTTTGTTCACACAGACACAGGGTCTACAAACTAACCATCCTTTCTTAACCTGGCACCTTTATCTCACACAGTTTCCAACAGGCCACTGAGGGACAAAGCTAAGCTAACAGCACTTAGCTTCCTTTGTCTCCTTTGCCCCATCACCATTTGGTCTCTCTCCCCCACCTTTGTGGGCCCATCTCACATTCCTCAGCCTTATCACACTCACACACACACTCTTCCTATTATGTGTTAGTTTAGTCATAGAGACTTAGTTAGATTGTTTGATTGATTTTGTTTCTGTAACAGCAGATGTCTTTAATACCTACTCTGCTTCAGCTGTACTTGCAACCACAGTACAAGTCTTCACCTTAATGAGTAACAAATGGTGCCCCTGCGTTTTGTTCTGTTTTAATAAATGTTTTAATACCTGCTGTCTCCTTTAATGTTGTACCAGGGTGAACACTGCCAACCTCTACACTGTCAAGAACTCCAAAATCCTTCAGCTAGCTATTAGTGATGGGTCCAGCAACACCGATGCGTCGGCGCATGTGTCGATCGCATAGAGCGAAACCCTGTGTCGGTGCGCGTATTGCTTTAAGAAAAAGTCACGTGACCGATACAGATGCTGTTTCGTCTGTCACTGAAGTGCCAACTGTGTTTATAAGGAAGCGCATCTGTCGAGGGGATGCATCTCTCCCAAAAAAAATATCATTGCATCTTGGAATCAAAACTCTTCCTTCATATGGAGCCCCAAAGAAAGAGAAAGTTGTCCGTCGTGTGGGACTATTTTGATCTTATATCGGCAAATAAGGTATTTGTTATTATTTCGTCCTCTTCCTCTCAGTTTCCGCTTGATCTATCAGAATTCAAATCCATTTCAAAGTGACTCTTAGTTTAAATTACTCATTTTATTTTCTGCAGGTTAAATGTCTCATTTGTTCGACGGAACTCTCTTACTTAAATAAAAGCACCTCCTCAATGCTGAGGCATTATAGAGCCAGGCATGAAAATGAGGAGGCCACAAATACACCTACGATGAACACAGGTAGGCCTATACAGACATTTAACAACTTCCTCATGGTCACTTTATTAATAATGAATACATATATTGTTTTTATTATTTCATTTTTGACCATCAAGCTTCCAGGAAGCATGTGTTGGACCAGGCAGTGGTAGATTTTATTATCAAGGACTGCCAACCCCTCAGCATTGTTGAGTGATGGCTTCAGGGAACTGCTTCAGGTCCTTGAGCCATCATATGTTTTGCCAACCAGAAAGGTTTGTATAGAAAATGTCTATAGAAGTAGTTATATTTAATTAATTTTATATTTGATTTGAATATACTGATTTGCTTTTGGCTTAACTTGGTTTAATTTTCAGACGGTTCAACAAATGGTGGACAAAAAATATGAGAAGGAACGAGAACGAGTGAAAATGGAAGTACAGCAAGCTGTGGCAGTAAGTATAACAGCTGACATGTGGACATCTCTAAATATGGAGGCTTATTTGGCTCTTACCTGTCACTACATTAATGAGAATATGCAGTTGTGTACATCTGTGTTGGGAGTGCAACACTTTCCACAAAGTCACACTGCAGACAATTTGGCCCAAGTCAAAAGGGGCATGATGGATGACTGGGCCATAACTAATAAAGTAAAGTGTCTTGTGACCGACGCAGCACCAAACATGATTGCATCTACAAAACACCTCCATATTCGCCATTCTGTTTGCATTGCACACACTTTAAATTTAATAGTAAAGAAGTCATGTGATCAAATCCCTACAATTTCATGAATCAGACACAAATCTAGGCACATAGTAACATACTTCAGATCAAGCACCAAAGCCAAAGAGAAGCTTGCTCAAGTGCAGCAACAGATGGGACGGCCAACCCTGAAACTTATCAATGAGGTACCAACACGTTGGAACAGCACATATCAGATGCTGGCAAGGCTAAATGATGAGAAGGAACCAGTGTGGGTATCTCTCTCCTCACTAACAACAGACATAACTCCACTTACGGCTGATGAGTTTAACATCATAGGAGAAACACTTCTTGTGCTTGCTCCTTTCCATCAAGCTACAGTGGAGATGTCTGAGGAGAAGAGAGTTTTGGGATCAAAGGTCATCCCCATGATGAAAATGCTATATTATGCACTTGAGCATAACGCTTCAACATTGCACACACAGGTAGCAATAAATCTTCATGAACACCTTAGGCGACGAGTCACAGACACTGCTTCCAATCTGGAGTCTTTAAGTGTGCTGACCCTATCAACACTTCTAGACCCCAGATTTAAATCACTCTGGTTTCGGAGTTCCTCAAAGTGCAATGAAGCAGTAAATAGATAGAAAAATGGAATGTGTGTCTGTGCACATCAACCGATCCACAGCCTGGACCTTCTTCACAGCAGTTATCGGCACCCACTTCAGGCACGTTATGTTCAGTTTTATCAGTTTATTTGCTTGCACAAATACATGCACTGATTTGATGTACTGATTTGTAATTGATGACTAAAACTAAAATGCCAATTTGTTGTTTTTTAGATAACCTGTGGCAGCAGCTTGATGAAGAAGTTGGCAGGCAGACCACCAATGGAACAGCGGATGCCATTATTGAGGTCCAAAGATACCTTGCAGAGAGCAACGTGCCAAGGTCCCAGGATCCCCTGAAATATTGGGCCAGCCAAAAACGGACTTACCTGAACCTCTTCCAGCTGGCCCTAATTTTTTTATGCACGCCGGCTTCATCTGTGCCTTGTGAGCGAGTGTTTTCCAAAGCTGGAGAACTTGCCTCCAAAAGACGGAATCGTCTCAATGCGAAAACATTGGAAAAACTTGTGTTTTTGAATAAAACTTTTTATAAAACCCTCCCTGTCTCAAAGACAAGTACATAAGCAACATTACATTCACAACACTTTCACGTTATGACACATGTTCACATTATTTATTGACTGCACATTTTAAAGATATCACAGATATTTTAGACTTAGATTAAAATATAAAATACAATAACAATATTATTGTGTATATACTAGGTCATTTAATCAGTATGTCAGTGGAGTCTCTCAACTAGGTTGCCTGCAGTAATGTTTACGATCCAGCAGGTGTCAGTATTGAGTAACTGACACAGTATCAATACAGTTTGGGTAATGTGCCGAAACGCTTCATGAGGCCTCATCTACCCATCACTACTAGCTATCAATGTGGTAATTTTGGTAGAAATTATTAAATTAATTATAAAACATAATTCCAAATTGATAGTTTAGTATTTTTATGAGACTAAATCAATTAAAACGGCTGTCTTTTCCTCGTTTTTCGAGGTGGTGCCCCAATCGAGGTGGACTTTATTCAAAGTTCATTTATTTTAATAATTATTAATTATCTTTGATAATTATTAATTATTTCTGATAGCCCAATTGAACATTACCACTTGTTAAAGCACAACATAACCTTAAGCCAACTATGCTTCACACATAATTAGGCAGATAAAACAAAAAACACAAGAACAGAAAATGATAATAGCAATGATGGATGACAGAGTTAACTAGAGACCATATGCTTGTCAAATGTGTTGCAGAGGGAGCCTTGTGTGGGGAGGGGGGTGAACAGGCCCCTGTCTGAGGACCACAGACTCCAGGACGCTGACACTGGGCGAGAAGCGCGTTACGCCCTGGACTGGTCGCCAGTCAATCACAGGGCCGACACATAGAGACAGGCGACCATTCGTGCTCACACTCACACTTAGGGGCAATTTGGAGTCACCAATTAACCCGAATTCTGATTCTGAAATCTGATTCAAGGCTGAAAGCACAAACCTGCCAGTCAGCGGATTTGAAGCTGGAACCTTCTTGCTGTGAAGCAACAGTGCTGACTGCCGCACCACCAAATAAACTTCAGTTTTACGTGAATCATTTCAAATGCCACACTGTGTTTAGAATAAGTCTCATGGCTCATTCTCAAATGAATCTGTTCATTAAAAGCTGTCCAGGCTTGATTTTCTTAAGAAGATTAAATACCAACAGTTACGTTAAAACACATTAGTTCATAAACCACATCAATGTTATCAATAAATTAGTCAAATTAGCAACGTTCAACTCAGTGCCAATGCATTTTATTGCACCACCGCAAAATGTTGCCCCATAAACTATTTCAGTGTGTCTGCAACCTTTGTGAAACAGGACAGTGGATCCATGACCGGACAAAAGGACCAACCTGAGTGTAACCCCCTTAATGCAGACTGGTGAGGGACTGCGCTGTGGACCCTGGGTCAGGGATCGACGTATCAATCTGGGTTTCCTTTATCTAAATATCTGGTACCCAAAATCACACAGTTAGGGCTCCAAGGTCATAAGTTCAGTGAGGATATTGGCAGTGGTGTTTATACAATAGAACAATCAACCCTCCAACCCACAAGGGAGACACACTGACTTTAAAAGGAAAATTATGAACATTTATTTAAACCTTCATGTTATTGGTTAGCATTGTCTTCTCAGTTTTGTACTGTCTTTTCAGTTCAGTTTGTTCCAGTATTGTCAGTTTTTTGAAGTTCAGGCCAAAAAAAATCTCAAAAATCTAAAAAAAAAAAAAAAAGGTGCAAAAATAGGATTTGATCCTCCTTAGGACGTTATCTTAGTTCTCTAAATCATACCACACTCCTTTTGAATGGCAATGTATCCAGAACGGTGCATCCAGAAAGGAAAGGAATCCACAGGCAACGGTGATCCTCAGCGAATGGGATGGTTCATCACAATCGAAGTGTCTTTCAGAGGCAAAAAAAAACAGCCTGCACACAATTGTACAGAACAATCACTGAGAGTCCAAAATAACATTGACTACCATATCTATTAAGAACTACAATCATCTAATTTCCCTGTAACACTAACAAACCAGTACCAGTACAACATCGTACTGAACAAATAAATGCATAAAAGTGGCTTAATACAGTTTACAAAAACATTTGGCAAATGCGCGTGCATGCTACCGTCTCAAACCAGAAGAAACACGTGTTACCTGGCTGCTAGGCAACTGGCGGGCTAAGCTAGGTTGCTAATCAGCTTCTCACAACATTCACTTCTTAAAACACACTTTGCAATACACATTATATCCTTATCCACTACCGAAAGGTATTTTCCATTTTTCCATCAGTGCACAATCCCGCTCGCATTGCTACACAGTGCTACTATCACTCACTTAGATATTCAGAATCTGTTCGCAGCCGCAGGATTTCTCTCTGGACTGACTTCTCCATTCGGTGTAACTCAGTGTCTACCAAGTCCCGCTACACAGAACAACAGCCCACTTAGTTTCAGACAATTTTAGTCACTTATCGACCGTTTATCCATTGATTTACCTTAACTATTTCTCCTTACTGCTAACTGCGTGGCGCACTCTCTGACAGCTCCATGAGAAAAGGCCGTACTACGTGCTCGCACAACTGTGTTTTTTTCTCTATGGTGCATTCGAGGAACACTTCTAAATAGAGGAAATCCTAGTACTACTCGTGTAACGTTCAGAAAACTCTGAAACTTGGGCAGAAAAATAACCAGGGTTACATGAGCATACCCATGTTTTTAATCAGAGGAGAGAAAGAAAGAAAGGTTTTCAAATGAAGTCTAGCGGGATCAATAATGCATGCCTTCCTCTTGTTTATCTTCTAAACCATTGTACATGGCTCTGACCCACAAGTGTTGGCTTTGTTGTTGTTTGTTGTTTGACTCCGCTGAAGACATTTACACATTTACAATCCCTTTCTGGTATTACATACTTTGATTCAAAGTAGTAAAGCTTAATCAGTGATAAAGTAAAGTAGCCCAGACACCTTTCTCTGTAGCTACTTCATAAGTGGAATGTTGTAAATAGGAATTAACACTGGGAAGGTGATTTAGGTCCGGGTTGATAGATGAAGCCGACTCGCAGGTGTTACCTGGTTGGCAGAAGAGTCCTGTCAAGGCTCTGCAGCACAAACACACACACAACAAACACACTGACACTGACGTTGACAGAATAGTTGACTGCACTACGGACTGCATTAACTTCAGTAGGGACACAGTCATACCAGCAAGGACTGTGCGCTGTTTTCCCAGTGATAAACTCTGGATCACCAGTGACATGGTGGAAAACATCTGCGAAAAACAAGTAGGGTGCCGAGATAAACGACTACAGACAGGTGGCCCTCACATCGTGTATCATGAACACACTGGAGCAGCTGCTTCTCTGCCTCCTGAGACCACAGTGAGAACACGCACCGACCCCCTACAGTTACCAGGAAAATATGGGGGTGGAAGATGCTCTCCTCTACATGCTCCACCGGGCTTATTATCACTTGGATGGGCCAGGTGGTTATGTGACGATATGTGTACGTTCTTTGATATTTCGAGCGCTTTCAAAACCATCCAATCGGCCATGCTTAGAGACAAGCTGATTGCCTGACAGGACAACCACAGTTTGTCAGGCTGGAGAAATGCATCCCTGGGACAGTGGTGAGCAGCACAGGGGCTCCACAGGGGACTGTTCTGTCTCCATTCCTGTTCACCCTGTACACATCGGACGTTAAACACAACATCCAGAAGTATTCTGACAACACAGCTATTGTGGTGTGTGGTCTTTCGCAGGTCTGAGCCCCCACTCCACCCAGTCAACATTCGAGGAGAGGACATCCAGGTGGTGCAATCCTGCAAATACCTTGGTGTGCACCGGGACAACAAGCTGGACTGGCCCATGAATACGGATGCCCTCTACAGAAAGGGACAGAGCCGGCTACTTTTCTTTAGGAGCCTGCTTTAATACAAGTCTGCTAAACAAAGGTTGTACTTCCTGAACCAGCTGTCTGTTACTTTCTTAGGTTAAGACTCAAGTTACTCTGAGTTGCATGACGGTTATCTCCATGTTCAGACTACAGCTTCAATGAGCATGTTACAACCACGCTCTTAACCCTCCTGTTGTCCTCATATCCTGTATACACCCCGTGTCCTCCGGGTCAAAATGACCCATCTTCGTTAAACCCCCAATATAAGCAACTTAATTGAATTTGAAACACCAAATCTTATTTTGCTTGAAGAAACAACTTGTCATTCACCACAAATTGTGTGAATACCTGAGTTTTCCCTCTTCACCTGGCAGAAAGACTGCATTTATTCAAGACACCACTCGTTGCTATGACACTGTCAATTGTATTATTGTTTCTTGTTGTCTTGACTCCCGGTCATCAAATCGTAGCAGTCTTGAGTAGGTGTGAAAGAGTTTGAGTGGCATTGCGGCTCAGAAAATTGGCCTTCCACTCTCTGCATCCCATAGACTAGCTGCAGTCACATGACTGTATACAGCTGCTAAGATTATGGGTATTATAGGGTATTCCTCCCCATCTTCTTCTTCTGATACATCCTCCACTTCCTCTTCTGAATCAGAGTTGTCTTGCTGGACATCTGAAAAAATCAGCTCTAGAGCCTGTTCGACGTTATGACGCGCACTCATGGCTTCAGCACAGAGATAATTGGGGGTACTGTCATCTGCAGCACCTTTATAGCCTCTGGGAATCCACAGACAAAGGGGCAATATTGTTACATTTGGGTCAGATCAAAGGCAGTGCAGTCTGCAAGAAGACCACCTGTCTTGTCTTGTTTATGTCTGCTACTGATTGATCTGAGACAGAACTAAAACCTTCTCACATTCTGTGGTGTGTAACTATAACTCTGTGACTGTGATTTCAACTCAATTTGACTGTCGGGTCATTTTGACCCGAAGACGATCTTTGTACCTTTTTTTGTACAGCTTACATGGAAATGTGAATAAAGGCAACAATTCACTTTTTCTAATGTTGGGGTCAATCTAGGAAAAGTCATCAAATTTCAAGTTGAAAAAATATCGTTTAGGGGAATTTTTTTTGGTTTTTAACACAGTGGCGGGTCATTTTGACCCGAGGACAACAGGAGGGTTAAAGGAAGACCACACGTTGTCCCATTCTTAAACGTTTTTATTATTATTAAAGAAAATGAGCCTTCTGCCACAATCACAGAACAGAAATGCATTTGCACAATTTCACCCAACATGTAATGATTTATACACAATGCAAAAAAGGCCACCAAACAGGTCATGAGTTGGCTTTAAACATAAAAACCATCCTAGCTGATCCATCCCGAGGCCCCAGATGTTTGATATGTGGTTTAGCAGCTGAACGGCTTCTTAGAGCAGATGAAGCGATACTGAGAGCCACACTGGGTGTTTCCCCAACCATCTGAAATTTGATTTAAAAGAGAGAAACAACGTTAACACTGAGCATAGACAATTGAGTAAATCAGCACATAGACCAAAAAAGGTGTGAAAACTGTGTGATGGGTCCCCTGAAGTACGAGTCAATGTCACATTCACTCTGATCTGGACATTGTCCCCTATCAGGACATATAAAAACAGATTTCCACTCTACAAGACCAAGACAGGAATTCAGGTATTACATTCACACTTCATACAATTGTAGTTAAATTATAAAACTGTTATTTGGACATTTGAAAAGAGGCAGAGGGCGACCTGCACTAGTAAGGTCACGGTTATGTAAAAATATACACGGAAAACTATTCAAATGTTTGAATATGTATGATCTTGCCCTCTTGCACCTTCACACGTAGCCACACAGTAAATCTGCTGTGAACTAAGACATTAGCTATAGGTATAGCTATGTTTTCTTTACGTTATATTCCCCTTGAGAAACTAACATTAGAGAACAGGTAAAAGTACATCAAAGTTTAGCTGATGTATCTCAACAGGTGGACTTACTGGAGGTGCGTAAGTACGTGCAGGGGTAACTGCTGGAGGAGGAGGGGGAGTACCAGTTGGTGTAATAGAAACCTTCACGGTCAATCCACATCCACTGGCCCTGAGTGAGAAAGAGCATGAGTGTGAGGAGAGAAGTCTTAGTCTCCTCATTTGCTAACAAGTCTATCTTGTGTTACTCTAGACCTCCTTAGGCCAGGTCCAAGGCTTAACCCGGACTGACTGAGTTGGTAGTGCTGCATAAATTCAGACCTGCAGGTTGAAGCCTCCCAGCCATGCAATGGTCTGTCCTGACGGTGTGATCTGCTGGAGGAAGCTGTACTCTCTGGGATTTCTGACTGAGGTCAGGTGGCCACCCAGGGCATTGCAGTGTTCCTGTTGGACAGAGGAGCACAGACGGATCTTTGAGACTAAATCATTGTTGTGTCATTACTGGTGTGTTGCAGAACATGCTTAATTCATCATTAGTAAAGTAACTGAATGATCAAATCATCATATCAGATGAGAGAAAAAGCCACGACTTGAGCCACATTCAACCTGCTCACAATAGAAAGAAAGAGGTGTGACAGTAGCGGTATACCTCAGCTTTGTACCAGGACATGGGAGAGTTGACAAACAGGAAGCAGCGAGAGTTGTGGCTGTACCAGCCATCTGGACAGAGGTTAAAACGGACTGCAGAGAGACAGAGGAGAGAGAACTTTGGCTTTACTTCATAGACTGAAATTCATAGACTGATAGCAGGTCCTTTCTGGGCTCATATTTGACAGCAGAAACAGCTGTTTGACTGAAACTGACTTCTGTCTGTAATGTATCTGATGTAGTTTAGAGAAGAGTTAGCAATAGACAGTTTGTAGAAAAGGACCCAATATTTACACATTTGGATGTTCTACATGAGTTTTTTAATATTTAGAGAAAGATGTTGATTTTTTTTGCCACGACAACCTCACTCATGACGGAACATAAAGGAAAGATGAAAACAGTGGCTCTTACGTTCAGGTGCTGCTGCTTCCTCCTCAGACACACGTGCTGCACAAACAGAGAAATACAGTCAACACAATGAATGTTAACACACACGTACATGTATAGACATGCACTGTAAAAAAAAAACTGCACATATGGAGACTGCCCATATTCTATTCAATGAGCCAAAAGTCCAACCAGACTGTCGTCTAACACAAAGGACACTAACCAGGTACAGCAGCTATCTTCTCCTCTGGGACCTCCACTGCTGCTTCTGTGGATAGATCACATTGATGTAGGTGTCAGATAGATGTAGGTCAAATTGACTGTCTATTAAAGCAAAAACCTTTAATACTGACCTGGAGCCTGTTCTTTGTGTTCAGCAGGAGCTGCAGAGAAAAACACAATACTGTTAACAATTGTGCACACATATCATCACATGATACACACAGCAGAGAGCAGAGCGCTCAGTTACCACGCTACGTTAGAGGTTTGCTGACTGACTCATGAGCACATGGATGACAGTGTTCTGTCTAAATGATCTGTGTTGAATCTGACCTGCAAATGCAGCACAGAGGAGAACGGAGAGGACCAGGGCAGTCTTCATGGTGATGATCCACTGATCTGTGAGAAGAAAAAGGAACTGTATCAATGAACGTATAGAGCAGAAGCAGAAGCATGAGCTCCTCTGAATGAGAAGACATACAGCAGGTGTCTTACCTGTCAGGTAAATGGAAGGTGATGCTGTTCAGGTATCAGCTGAGGGGTGAGATGACAACAGGAGGTTGGCCTGCTCCTTATATACACACCTGAGAGGCAGAAAGTGCACTCTTGACCCATGGAAATGCCTACAGTGTGCTCATAAAGATCTGAAGCTGGACTCTTATCTGTTTTCTGACAGTAAACACTTTGCTGTTGTGATTTCAGGTTAATGATTTCAAACAACTGGCACACAGAATGATCATCAGTCAGTAATGCCACAATTAAAAAATTGCTACTACTACTACTGCTACCATGTAGTTTATTCTAAAGCTGCTGCCACTGTTCCACTACTTTGTGTAGTTCAACCATCTTATATTCTACAACAAAGTGAGCAACGATTAACTGCAGCTCTCTTTTCTCGAGAAAACACATGGAAACCCAAATTACTCCTGGTGGTTGTGTATGGAGAACGGTCCCTGCTACATTAATGCTATCTTAATCTTAATCTAAATTAATTAACTGATCTTAATTAATGCTACCTTAATCTCTTTAGCTGAGTTGGATCACTGTGTTAACTGACGGTCAGTTTAATCAGCAGTGAATCTGTCATTAACATTTGGTCTGATTTGTGTGATTTCAATTGCAAAACCATGAACTACAATTATCAGGGAGATATAGTGGGATAAAACATTTGACATGATGTTGTTTCCTGGTTCCGCTTCACATTTATGATAGTGAGTTAAAGGCTGTGGAGTGTTGACCTCACTGACTGAAGGAAGAGGAGAGAACTGATACCACATTAGTGTGGTAGAAAAGAAAGAGTGAAAGATAGATTGCCGTAAAGAGGGGGCACTGGCTTCCAGTAAATGTTTTATCATTTCATTTTATAGCTATAATAACTGATAAGCTGATGACACAAAGAAATAAAACTGAATCACTGGAACAATTTCCCTGCACTTTTGGGAAACACTTGTAGTCATCTTTCTATTGATCCAGTTATCTCTTTTCCATGGCTGCAAAATATGTTGAATGATGATAATCATTTCTCTCTTTTGTCTCTCTCCTCCTTTAATTCTCACAAGTGAATCCAATGATTACATCATTAGAAATGAACAGATTTAGCTGCAAACATTTTCATAACGTATTGGGCAGGGGGCCACAAATTTCACAGAATCCGATTATACTGAAAAGAAGATATTGTTACCGTTTTCATTGATAATCCCATGATCTTTCATCTAGCACCGCCCTCATGACAAACATTTTCAACCTCATTACTATGAATGGCAAACATGTTAGCACTGGGGGTGTAATGAAAACACCTCTTAGGCTTCTTTAGACATTTACAGCTGTAGTTCAGCTATGGTAAACCAGCAGAATCAGCCATTAATGGCCGAGTGCGGCGCTATCACTCACACTGAAATGCAATATCCCATTGTCTGTCTGTTGTATATTCATTTATTTATTTTACATCCCAAATTAATGTTGTCTAAATAATGGACAGTTTTTTAAAAGGATACTAAAAGATTTAGTACTGAACTTTCCAAAAGTTGACTTGAGAGGTGCAGCAAAGTCTGAGATAGTATAGTACAGTATATTTCATACTATGGATCAAGCCCCAAACATTTTGTGCAGCCAGTTTATGACACAAGGCTGTCTGTGCTCTTCAAGCCAAAACTGAGGTAACACTTGTTATGACAGTTAAGTTGTTTTAATTTTACTTGACTAAACAAAGTTCCTTTAGGCCACTGAAGACATCCAACTGTTTCCACAGACTCAGTAATATGCTCTTAACTAGTAAACTAATTTTTATATGTAAAATTTGTGGAGTGTCCCTTTAAGTTTACAACCTATTAACCCATACCGCCACTGTGTGTCAACAGCTGTTTCTGCGACTGATAACACCTGATTATAACAGTTAAATTCCATATTCATAGCTGATGAATGAAAAGACATCAAATCCAGTTCTCTGACATGATGAACATAATTTAAACAACAGAGAAACTAGTCTAACAATATGCTGATGTGCACCACGACAGAACAGTACAAAACAGCAGAGCTTGCGCTCTCTTCCCTGTCTCACACACACTCACGAGTGCAGGGGAAGTGCTCTTTGTCCCGACAATATTCCCAGTCCGGGTTATTAGTTCTCCTGTCCAAGCTGAACACAGCCTGGGCCAAGCCCTGCTTTCCTTTTATGAGCTACCAAAGATTTCCCAGAACCTTCCTTGAAAAGGAAGAATCAGAATCAGAAAGTTGTATTGTCATTGCACCAGTAGTGCAACGAAATTTGTTGTGCTAAAAAACCTACAAATACACTATTTAGCGTACACACACAAACATATACTCGCTCATTCACTTGTGCGTCAATAACAAATAACGGTAAAAAAGGCATAAAAGAGTAGCAGCAGTGAGTAGTGCAAATGTTGCAATGTTCACATTTACAGGTACTTTTACTGCCTACTTGGGTTTTGGATTTATTCAAATTGCTATTAATAATATGCAATTGCATGCAATTAGTGATACTGTAGACACATTTTAGGATGTCTTGAAGAACGGTACCACAGAAAGCAAAAATAAACTCTACGTTTGGTGAAGTTCGGTGAAAGAATTGTGGGAAAAATAGCGGGAGGGTACAACAGTTAAAAAAAATGGAGTACAATAACAATACAACCACTTTAAAAATGTGTAAACTCTAGCTGTCAGCTTCATGACATATACTGTAAATGCAGCCCATAGGTGGTTTCTGCATGGCAGCAGAAATGTGACTGATGGGGTGCCCACAGACTAGTGGACGCTGACTCGTCTCCTCTATGCATGTTTTGATTCAGGGATACGTGAAAATGTCTCTGAAACCCCAAACATTTGCACATCAGAAAAACTCCTGTTTATTTACTGCTTGAGCCCCAGTTACTCTGCTGTGGGACTGAATGGCCAGGCTGTAGGAATTACAGCATTTACAGCCTTCGCTCCCCTGTTGTTTAACATATTCTGATGATGAATCTATTCAATAAGAAACTAATTATCCCGTTTAAGCAGAGGACTCAGCCCTGTGAACCTCTCTCAGCCAAACACACTTTACAGCACCACGTCTCTCCGTAACCTCAGTCCATCTTTACACACTCCGGATCCTTGAGATATTACAGTTTCTCTGTTCAAACTGTCACACATTAAAAAACATTTTAGGTGACAAAGAAAGGAAAAATATCAATGTATGTAATATCGCATGTATAGTCAGCTATTTGTTGAGGCTAATACCAATGGCTGCATGTTGTTTCACTAAAATATCCAAAATGTAAAATGCACAACGAGAGCAAAGAGGAACTATGGGCTTCTCAGGAGAACAAGAATGATGTGCTGAGGAGGATACGGATGATATATGTATTACATTCAGTGTGTATTAAGTGTGAACACACACCAACATGTCAATAAACCTGGCAGAAATGTCAAATTGCTTTCTCCAGGTTAAAAGTTGCTTTCTCCCAAAAGGCCTTCGAGGGTCAACTGGACATTTCAAACCGTGTCTTTAGGAGATTTCCAGCACAAGTCAGGGAGGAAAGACATGAATTCCTACGCCTGTGTGTGTGTGTGTGTGTGTGTGTGTGTGTGTGTGTGTGTGTGTGTGTGGGAGACAGGAGGGCATGGGTAGAAATCAATAACTACCCAGGAGGGGCTGCTTATGTTGTATTGTGAGCTGGACATGAGAGAGTGTGCATGTTCAAACAGACTGAGAAAGAGAGAGAGGCAGGGAGGTGTGTAGCCCCAAAGTGTTCAATACTAAAAATGTAGTTAAAATAAATACAATAATTAATGAAATAATAAAATAAATTGTTAAAACTCATCCTTATTTTCAGAATTTAATTTGATCTATTTTTCAGAAACTGTTTCTGAAATCTCTTTGTATTTCATAATAGTGTTTTTTCCAATAACAACCTTAATGATTATTTCCTAATGTTGCTTTCTTGCCTCTAAGGAAGACAAGCGCAACAACGGCTTCCAGATTTAGCCAATTAGCTGGAGCAAAACCAAAGTAGTATCTGCATATAGCTGATGCTGTAAATAGAAGCAACACACTGGCGCAGAAACTAAAGTAAACATATGTTTGTCTATGCTGTCTTTTTTAATTTGGTCTTGCACACTTTGGGGTTCCTTAGGGAGAGAGGATATTGTGTCCATTTGAGTGCATGAAGGGTGTGCGCTGCAAAAAGTCATCTATTCTGAAATTAATTGAATAGATAAATAATAAATGAAACAAACAATAAGACTTGTAAAGTCAAAACATGTCCAGTAATGTTTCTGACTGAGAAACAGGTTTTTATGTTTAGCCTGGATGCTGTATCAGAGTACTAGGTGTGATATTCATTGCAGTGTGTGTGTGTGTGTGTCATGTCATGCTCCATCGCTGTGTTCTTCATAATTTAGCAGTGTGGGTCCCCGTGTCCGTGACCTGACAACGGTGCTCCTGCACTCAAGTTACAAATAATTTCAACATGATTCGTTCACCTAAAAACTTTAGAACTGAGAAATCTGGTCACATTATAATTTAAACCACTTTTCTTTTTAAAATGTCATACTCAAGTGACTTAGTAAACATTCTTAATATTCCCTAATAAAAATCATCAATCATACATTAACATATTTATTTTCCCAATTTTATTGAAATCAAGATAAGCCAAAATTTGTGTGGGAGGAAAACCGGAACACCCGGAGTAAACCTCACGATGAAAAGTCGAAAGGGGAAAAGGTCAGTTATTTGAATATTTTAGAAGTGTGGGGGGAAACCGGAGCGCCCGGAGTAAACCTCACGATGAAAAGTCGAAAGGGGAAAAGGTCAGTTATTTGAATATTTTAGAAGTGTGGGGGGAAACCGGAGCGCCCGGAGTAAACCTCACGATGAAAAGTCGAAAGGGGAAAAGGTCAGTTATTTGAATATTTTAGAAGTGTGGGGGGAAACCGGAGCGCCCGGAGTAAACCTCACAATGAAAGGGGAAAAGGGGAAACGCTCAGTTATTTTGACGTCTGAAGACGGAAACCACTCTCATCCTCGCTCTACGAAAGAGTTTGCAGGTCCTCTGAAAAAGGTTTTTCTTCTTTTTCTTCTTGATGTTAGCGTCATCAGCAGGTCCAGGGGCAGCTGCAGCTCCCTCTGTGTTGTCGTCATCTGTGTCTGTAGAGCTGTCATTGCGAGGAATAGCAGCACCTTCCTCAGTGGCAATAGCAGTGTCTGCTACTGGCTCGCTGTTCCAGCCTTCAGCCTGGTCATCTCTGTGGTCCTCAGTGTCGGAGAGAGGATTATCTGTCTCATTCAAACTGTGGGAGAGGGTAACGGTCATGAGCTGAAGGGCAGCATCTGCATACGAGCTGGTCTCAGCCAGGTGAGCCATTGTGATGAAAGGGTGTGCTAGGGCTTCCCTGGGTGTGATTCTCTGTCCAGCGTCCATATGCAGAATCGATTTTAGGAGGCTTAAAAATGCCATCCTATCCTCATATTCACGAGCGCTGCTTTTCTTTTGGAAATTCTTCACTTCATACTCCAGATTTCCTGTCTGCTGGAAAAACTCCCACTCAATGTCAGGCTCGTTACCAGTGGCCTGCTCGTACTCCCTTGGTGACTTCAGTCTCCACCCTGGACTGCTGGAGCCCTCCTCTCTGCTGAAAAACGACGAGGTGTACTTGCCAGCACTCAGCAGGAGGTCCTCTGGTTGACCCAGCATGTGTATCATAGCTTTCATCCTATGATAGTCACAGTCTCCATCGAAGTTGTCACCACAAAAGTACAGGAAGGACATGACGCATCCCACTGACCACATGTCAATGGCCTCAGACAGGGGAAGGCCCAGGGTCAACTCTGGAGCCCTGTATGCTGGAGCCTGTATGGTCATGCCAGTGTATAATTTTCTGACTGGAAGGGCCACACCGAAGTCGATGAGCTTCACCCTGAACGGCTGATCCCTGTGGTTGACAAGCATTATGTTGTCAGGTTTCAGGTCCCCATGTACGATGCCGATATCTTTCAGGGCGTCAAATGTTACAAATAGCTGCTGCATCACAGTGCGAATTTCATTAAGATTCAATGGCTTTCTAGTTTCGTCCAGCAGGTCGTAAAGGCTCCTGTCCAGTATCTCAAAGGCCAGGCAGGAGAAGCTGTTGTACGTGAAACTGTCCATGAATCTTACTATGTTTGTCTTTTCTGGGTCAAGAGCGCTGATTGCTTTCAGCATCTCCAATTCCCAGCTGTAGTCATCTCTGTCCTTGAGGATCTTAACTGCCACCGAGTTGTTTGTTGTCATATCGACACACTTGGCAACTATGCCAAAACCTCCCTCACCTATAAAGTCCATCACCACGTAGCGGGTGGACTCACTGGGAAGGATATCAGACCTCTGGACCTGAAATGGTTCGTAAGGTGTGTCGTTGTTCTCCTCCATGTTTGTAGGGCTGTCATTGCGAGGAATAGCAGCACCTGAGTCTTCCTCAGTGGCAGTAGCAATGTCTCCTACTGGCTCGCTGTCCCAGTCTTCGTCACTGGACCAAGTGGAAGAGCTGTCACCTGAGGAGACACTGCTGGCTGATATTATAGTGTCTTTGTCACTGGAACTTGGAATTAATGAGTGTCCATTAAAGATGCAACTGGTGGCTGGTACTGCATCTTGGTTACGGGAAGTGTCAACATCAGCATTGGTACCACTGTAACCCTCAGTGTCGGAGAGAGGATTATCTGTCTCATTCAAACTGTGGGAGAGGGTAACGGTCATGAGGTCAGCATTTGCATACGAGCTGGTCTCAGCCAGGTGAGCCATTGTGATGAAAGGGTGTGCTAGGGCTTCCCTGGGTGTGATTCTCTTTCCAGCGTCCATTTGCAGAATCGATTTTAGGAGGCTTAAAAATGCCATCCTATCCTCATATTCACGAGCGCTGCTTTTCTCTGGTAAATTCTTCACTTCATACTCCAGATTTCCTGTCTGCTGGAAAAACTCCCACTCAACGTCAGGCTCGTTACCAGTGGCCTGCTCGTACTCCCTTGGTGACTTCAGTCTCCACCCTGGACTGCTGGAGCCCTCCTCTCTGCTGAAAAACGACGAGGTGTACTTGCCAGCACTCAGCAGGAGGTCCTCTGGTTGACCCAGCACGTGTATCATAGCTTTCATCCTATGATAGTCACAGTCTCCATCGAAGATGTCACCGCCAAAGTACAGGAAGGACATGACGCATCCCACTGACCACATGTCAACAGCCTCAGACAGGGGAAGGCCCAGGGTCAACTCTGGAGCCCTGTATGCTGGAGCCTGTATGGTCATGCCAGTGTATAATTTTCTGACTGGAAGGGCCACACCGAAGTCGATGAGCTTCACCCTGAACGGCTGATCCCTGTGGTTGACAAGCATTATGTTGTCAAGTTTTAGGTCCGCATGTACGATGCCGATATCTTTCAGGGCGTCAAATGTTACAAATAGCTGCTGCATCACAGTGCGAATTTCATTAAGATTCAATGGCTTTCTAGTTTCGTCCAGCAGGTCGTAAAGGCTCCTGTCCAGCATCTCAAAGGCCAGGCAGGAGAAGCTGTTGTGCGTGAAACTGTCCATGAATCTTACGATATTTGTCTTTTCTGGGTCAAGAGCGCTGATTGCTTTCAGCATCTCCAATTCCCAGCTGTAGTCATCCCTGTCCTTGAGGATCTTAACTGCCACCGAGTTGTTTGTTGTCATATCGACACACTTGGCAACTTTGCCAAAACCTCCCTCACCTATAAAGTCCATCACCACGTAGCAGGTGGACTCACCGGGAAGGATATCAGACTTCTGGACCTGAAATGGTTCGTAAGGTGTGTCGTTGTTCTCCTCCATGTTTGTAGGGCTGTCATTGCGAGGAATAGCAGCACCTGAGTCTTCCTCAGTGGCAGTAGCAATGTCTCCTACTGGCTTGCTGTCCCAGTCTTCGTCACTGGACCAAGTGGAAGAGTTGTCACCTGAAGAGACACTGCTGGCTGATATTATAGTGACTTTGTCACTGGAACTTGGAATTAATGAGTGTCCATTAAAGATGCAACTGGTGGCTGGTACTGCATCTTGGTTACGGGAAGTGTCAACATCAGCATTGGTACCACTGTAACCCTCAGTGTCGGAGAGAGGATTATCTGTCTCATTCAAACTGTGGGAGAGGGTAACGGTCATGAGGTCAGCATTTGCATACGAGCTGGTCTCAGCCAGGTGAGCCATTGTGATGAAAGGGTGTGCTAGGGCTTCCCTGGGTGTGATTCTCTTTCCAGCGTCCATTTGCAGAATCGATTTTAGGAGGCTTAAAAATGCCATCCTATCCTCATATTCACGAGCGCTGCCTTTCTCTGGGAAATTCTTCACTTCATACTCCAGATTTCCTGTCTGCTGGAAAAACTCCCACTCAACGTCAGGCTCGTTACCAGTGGCCTGCTCGTACTCCCTTGGTGACTTCAGTCTCCACCCTGGACTGCTGGAGCCCTCCTCTCTGCTGAAAAACGACGAGGTGTACTTGCCAGCACTCAGCAGGAGGTCCTCTGGTTGACCCAGCATGTGTACCATAGCTTTCATTCTATGATAGTCACAGTCTCCACCGAAGATGTCACAACCAAAGTACAGGAAGGACATGATGCATCCCACTGACCACATGTCAACAGCCTCAGACAGGGGAAGGCCCAGGGTCACCTCTGGAGCCCTGTATGGTGGAACCTGTATGGTCATGCCAGTGTCTAATTTTCTGACTGGAAGGGCCGCACCGAAGTCGATGAGCTTCACCCTGAACGGCTGAGCCCTGTGGTTGACAAGCATTATGTTGTCAGGTTTTAGGTCCGCATGTACGATGGCGATATCTTTCAGGGCGTCAAATGTTACAAATAGCTGCTGCATCACAGTGCGAATTTCATTAAGATCCAATGGCTTTCTAGTTTCGTCCAGTAGGTCCCAAAGGCTCCTGTCCAGCATCTCAAAGGCCAGGCAGGAGAAGCTGTGGTACGTGAAACTGTCAATGAATCTTACGATGTTTGTCTTTTCTGGGTCAAGAGTGCTGATTGCTTTCAGCATCTCCAATTCCCAGCTGCAGTCATCAATGTCGCTGAGGATCTTAACTGCCACCAAGTTGTTTGTTGTCATATCAACACACTTGGCAACTATGCCAAAACTTCCCTCACCTATAAAGTCCATCACCACGTAGCGGGTGGACTCGCCGGGGAGGATATCAGACCTCTGGACCTGAAATGGTTCATAAGGTGTGTCGTTGTTCTCCTCCATGTTTGTAGGGCTGTCATTGCGAGGAATAGCAGCACCTGAGTCTTCCTCAGTGGCAGTAGCAATGTCTCCTACTGGCTCGCTGTCCCAGCCTTCGTCACTGGACCAAGTGGAAGAGCTGTCACCTGAGGAGACACTGCTGGCTGATATTATAGTGTCTTTGTCACTGGAACTTGGAATTAATGAATGGCCATTAAAGATGCAACTGGTGGCTGGTACTGCATCTTGGTTACGGGAAGTGTCAACATCAGCATTGGTACCACTGTAACCCTCAGTGTCGGAGAGAGGATTATCTGACTCATCCAAACTGTGGGAGAGGGTAACGGTCATGAGCTGAAGGCCAGCATTTGCATACGAGATGGTCTCAGCCAGGTGAGCCATTGTGATGAAAGGGTGTGCTAGGGCTTCCCTGGGTGTGATTCTCTTTCCAGCGTCCATTTGCAGAATCGATTTTAGGAGGCTTAAAAATGCCATCCTATCCTCATATTCAAGAGCGCTGCTTTTCTCTGGGAAATTCTTCACTTCATACTCCAGATTTCCTGTCTGCTGGAAAAACTCCCACTCAACGTCAGGCTCGTTACCAGTGGCCTGCTTGTACTCCTCTGGTGACTTCAGTCTCCACCCTGGACTGCTGGAGCCCTCCTCTCTGCTGAAAAACGATGAGGTGTTCTTGCCAGCACTCAGCAGGAGGTCTTCTGGTTGACCCAGCATGTGTATCATAGCTTTCATCCTATGATAGTCACAGTCTCCACCGAAGATGTTACAACCAAAGTACAGGAAGGACATGACGCATCCCACTGACCACATGTCAATAGCCTCGGACAGGGGAAGGCCCAGGGTCAACTCTGGAGCCCTGTATGGTTCAGCCTGTACGATCATCCCAGTGTAAAATCCGAGGACTGGAATTGCCAGACCGAAGTCGATGAGCTTCACCCTGAACGGCTGATCCTTGTGGTTGACAAGCATTATGTTGTCAGGTTTCAGGTCCCCATGTAAGATGCCGATATCTTTCAGGGCGTCAAGTGCTACGAATAGCTGCTGCATCACAGGGCGAATTTCATTAAGACTCAATGGCGCTCTAGTTTCGTTAAACAGGTCCCAAAGGCTCCTGTCCAGCAGACAAGGTGTGTCGTTGTTCTCCACCATCGTAGATTTCTTTGTAACTAAGGTCGAAGTAGAAGTTGGGGAAGACATTTATGGCGTGAAATGCTTCCAAATCCTTTCCAAACACAGTATAGTTGTACGCTCTGGCTCTCACTCTGAAGGTAACAGAAGGTGTCTGACCAGCTTTACTTATAGACTTTTTCAAGATGTCATCATCAATGACATCACGGAGTTCCGGGATATCAAAGCCAAAATAGAATTCTGAGTTTCAAACAAAGAAACACAAATCTATTTAAAAAAAAACATTACCATGACAACTGGTAAACTGTTTCCAGTTAAGTTCAATTCACTTCAACAGGCTTTACTGGCATGACATTTAACAACAAGACAGACAAACATCAAATAACAAAATCAACTAAAAAATAATGTGAACACCAACATAAGTCATTAGAGATGATTTACAATAAAAAAAAAAAAGAAATAGAAAGAATTCATAAAATCAAGAAAACAGTACAAAGAAAAAATAAAATAAAATTAAGGAACACTTGCTCAAACATTTTCTTGTGCACAGTTATAAATACTTGTGCTTTAATCAAACCCTAACCCTAACCCTTTGTTGTGTATTTAATCAAAAATATTGAGAGTAAAGTATGACTAGTCATTCATTTTCATTCCAAAATATTCAAATGTGTGAGGGGTTTTGGTTTGGTGGGTCACCAGTGTAAGATGTCGATTAGGGCCAGTGTTCAGAAACATCTGCACTTGTATTCCTGAAAAAATATGAAATAATGCAAACCCACTTCAGCTGTTTTCATATTGTGGCTTTATGATTCTCACACAGTGGAGAATACAGTCTCAGTACAAAGCATAACACACAAAATAATGACAGTAGGAACATTTACGAAACTCATATTTATTTTCTATCTGCACAGAGCATCTGAAAAACAAAACTATTCAATCATCAAGACACTTGCCTTACCAGAGAGGTAAGGTGATATGTATGCCATTGTAAACAATCCATGGAAGGAACTGGTTGCCACAATTGGCAACATGCAGCAGCTGGAAGGAAGGACACCTGGGAGGCATGAAATGAACATTTCTCAGCCTTTACATAGAGCTTGTTCTCCAGTAGTCTCTGGAGAACCAACCGGACATGTTCCCGATGCTCCTGGAGCGTCTGGGAAAAAAATCAGAATGTCATCCAGGTAGACAAAGACAAACCGGTTTAGGAAATCCCTCAGAACGTCGTTGATCAGAGCTTGAAAGACGGCAGGGGCGTTGGTCAATCCAAAGGGCATGACGAGGTATTCAAAATTGCCCAGGGGTGTATTGAATGCAGTTTTCCACTCGTCACCCTCACGTACTCGCACCAAGTGGTAGGCATTACGAAGATCCAGTTTGGTGAAGACGGTAGCGCCCTGTAGAGGAGTGAAAGCCGAATCAATGAGGGGCAGAGGGTATTTGTTCTTAATGGTTATGACATTTAACCCCCTGAAATCGATGCAGGGATGCAGGGACAAATCCTTCTTGTCGACAAAGAAAAACCCTGCCCCGAGTGGAGACGTAGAGGGCCGAATAATTCCAGCAGCCAGAGACTCATTCATGTATTTTTCCATGGCCTCCTGCTCGGGTTTGGACAGATTGTATAGGCGGCTGGAAGGGAATGCTGCTCCTGGAACCAGGTCAATAGCGCAGTCATATGGGCGGTGAGGTGGTAGGGAAAGTGCCTTACTTTTACTGAAGGCTTCCGCGAGGTCCAGGTAGTCCTCAGGAACTAGTAGGTTAGGTTAGGGTTATGACAGGTGTATTAGGGGTGGATATGAGCATGAATTAAATAGTTTCCCGATGATTCCCAGATATCACCAGTGTAACGGGCAACGTGCGCTGTGTGACCCTTCCTAAACTCCTACCGTCAATGGCCTGAGTGTTCCGGGGCCACTTGGATGTCCAAAAAAAATTCTCCTCAGCTCCAGAGTCCACCAACGCTGCCAGGGAGAGATTCCGTGATTGGGCACAGAGAGTAGCTGGAATAAGAAACCTGGGAGGCCTAGTCCCGTCGGATGCTGCATGGCCCACCAGTACTCCCAGATTTACTGGCAGGCCCGGTCTTTTGGCCGCACCGGGCACAATGAGCCAAAATGTCTAAACTGACCGCAGTAGAGGCACTCACCCGAGCTCAAGCGTCTGCGGTGTTCCTCTTCAGTCAGCCTGGTCCTTCCCAACAGCATGGGTTCCTCGGGAGCTTGTGGAGTGCACGTATAGGAATAGCAGGCGCCAGGAAGTAGAAGGGAATTGGTGCGGTCCGGAGCAGGAAGGGAACTCCACTGGGAGCGAGCCCTAAACCGACCGTCCAGGCGGAAAGCCAGCCCAATTAGTTCATCTAAATCCTCGGGTTCGTCCCTAGCAGACAGCTCATCCCTCAGTGACCTGCTTAAGCCGTTGAGGAAGACAGCTCGGAGTGCGTCCTCCGTCCAGTCCACCTCGGCGGCCAGGGTCCTGAACTCCAAAGCGTAGTCAGAGAAGGGGCGACGTCCCTGAGAGAGGTTAACAAGCTGCATAGATGAGTTCGCTTGATAGTCAGGGTGATCAAACACAAGTTTAAATTCCTCCAGGAAGGCCTTAAAAGACACACCCTCAAGTACACAGCGAGCAAACCTAGCCTCTGCCCAGACTAGTGCTTTACCTCTTAACAGACCAAGGATGTAGTGGATCTTGGCTGCATCGGAGGAGAAAGATGCCGGCTTGAGTTTAAACACCATCTCACACTGAAAAAGGAAGCCCCGATACTGGTGACTCTGTCCGGAGAAGGGCTCAGGAGGGGAAGCACCAATATCCTGCTGCGGCGGGGCAGTCACAGGGCTGGGGGTCTCCGAGGGTGATGACGGAGCGGCGGGGGACTGTAGGGAGAGAAGGGTAGAGAACTGAGAAGCTAATGTGGATAGTTGCTGGGAAATGGCCTGGTTGGACTCGAACAAAGTCCGAATCATGGAGTCATGGTGACCCAGGAGGGCTCCTTGGTGAGCCATGGCCGGGATGAGGGAAGGAAGCAAAAAGGCAAACGCTAGGGAATAGTGATACAAGGAGCCGTATGTAACCACGAGGGAAACTGAGATTCTGGCAGTGAGGGAGAGAGTGAACTGGGCTTAAAAAGACTGGGGAGGAGTAGAGGCTAGATTGCTGATGAGGACCAGGTGAGTGATTACTGCAGGTGTGTGGAAAGATGACCCTCCTGATTCCACTCCGGTGACAGACAGGGGGAGACAAAACACACAAGAGGGAAAAAGACAGCAGGATCATGACAAGTTGTCCTGGTATGGTTGCCATCCTTGAGGACAATTTGAAGATGCTCCCTCTAAACAGTTAAATGTAACATTTAACCTTTATTTTGACACAGAATGTACAGTTAGGCATCAGTCAACGGAGGCATGCTAATGTTTATTATCTGTTTGTTTGCTGGAGTTTGACACCACTGTCATGTCTGTTCAACACATTTGAGGATAGAGCCAGAAGTATTAGTTTAGCTTAGCTTAGAATAGAGACAAGGAGCAGGAGAAAGCATCAGCCTGGCTTTTGTCCAAAGTCTAGAAAATGTTGCTTGTGTACAGATTGAAACAAGATAAAGAGTGTTATTAAGTGAGCTTTATCGATTCATTTCTAATTTTTCTTTTTGTTTTCTGGACAAAGCCGTTTCCTCTGCATCCAGTCTTTATTCTCAAATGTCAAAAAAGATAGTTGCTTATTTCCAATATGTCAAATCTGCAGGTTGGTTACAGCCTGGCCGACACATAGAGACAGACGACCATTCAGGCTCACACTCACACCTACGGACAATTTAGAGTCACTACAACACTGTGTTTAATGTTATTACTGTTACTGTGTATTGCTTCTTGAATGAGCTTACGTGGTACGTTGGCCTTCGTTAGATTCTCCAGCGCAATGTTTGCTGTGTCATCTAAAGCGAGGTCAGAACATGATGCTGTAAATATGTTCAGTGTTCAGGAGTCTGTAAAGATCAATAAGAGTAGAGTGCCAGACACTGACCTGAGGCTGGAAGAGCAGCTTTCTCCTGTTGGACATCTGCTACTGCCACATCTGAGAGGAAGAACATGATCAGCTCCTTAAAGAAAATTATATAAATATAACATATGGCCTTAGTGACCTCATATCCCAAACTGTCCTTTTAGTTCACTACTAATATCAAACATCAGAACTTAACAGCTTTAACAGGAGTCAAAGGGTAGAAAGCAGCTAAACAGACACTTACCTGGGGCTACGAGTTCAGCTTGTTGGACATCTGCAACCGGCACAGCTGAGAGGAAAAACATGAGATAAAACACATGTCAAATGAGTATCAAAGCATCAACAGTGATCCGGGATCATAAATGGCTTTGCTATGTTTAATTACAATTTTAAAAAATTTGTCTTATTTCAGACAGAAAGGTAATAATGAACATGATAAATAACTAAATAACTGTGGATGTTTTGCCGCTGTCAGCAGTGAGTGACAGCAGTGGAACCCCCTGTGCTTACGTTGTCCTGCAAAAAATACCTCTTGTGGTTGGTGGTTTGCTCTGGAGGACAGCTGGAGCTTGTCTTTAACACTAGAGACCAAGCTTTGTGTTCAACCTCGACAACAGTCCTTCTCTAACCAAATAGTCTGTAAATTTACAGACAACTCACAGACAGATTTACAACCATACATGGTTTCCATTGTCTGAAAGCGTCTCTAAGCCAACCAAGATGATCAGGTACACCTGAGTTTTCTGCCAGCTCAATTTGCAAAGCTTTCAGCTGGTTCAAAGACTTGGTTATTGTTCCATCTGAGCCTGTGTTATTTGGAATAACGGTACAACACTGGTCACCTATCAGCCAGTATCATATCTAGAGCTAATCTGTTCTGCCATGCCATCTGAGAAGTTGCACTCAGTTGTTCAGCTACACCCTGAATTGCAGCGGTGGTGTGGTTCAAGAAACGTTGCTATTATAATAGTTGTTATAATAGATGTAATTTATCCACTCTGTGTTTTTCTGAGCTTCAATAGCAGTACCAATAAATGGAATGAAGTGAGTGAAACACCCTGCTATTTCGTTTCGCGCTTTGTACTTATTCGGAACTCCCCTTGGTTGCCCAATAGCATCAATGTATACTCTAGTGTCCACGGGAGGTAGGTTAATATCCCGCTTTCTGCGGTGTCTGGAATTCTGTCCAAATGGTCCTACGGCCAGGTGAACTTCCTGTACCAACACCACATGAGCACATAGCCCCGTCCAATTCACCAGTAACTGTTCACTACACTGTTCTCCAACTGCGTTAATCCCTCTCCAGGCGGCAGGCTAAGGCGTCGCCGTGGAACCTTACACTGGGACTTCCATGGCTCCACTCTCCCTGCCAGGCTGGTGCCTGCTGCTAATAAACAATGTACATAACTGAGGCTCCATTGAGAATCATTATAAATACCCATACGGGTGTACAGGTCGGTGTGGTTTACATATTTCACATTAACTACCTTGGACCAACACTTAAAAGGGGTTGATTTCTGGTATGGAGTGCGACGGATTGTTAGTCGACGGAGAGAACATGATTTGTGGGTTTTCGGTCGCTTCCCAATCGGAGACAGCCTCACAGTGATGCATGAATGGGCCAAGATGTCTCCATTGCTCATTTGGTGATTTAGACATTGATACGTCTGGGCGTGCATCATCCACTTTGTATAAAGCTAGCTGTGTGGAGGACA
This sequence comes from Pempheris klunzingeri, assembly GCF_042242105.1. Lineage (NCBI taxonomy): Eukaryota > Metazoa > Chordata > Actinopteri > Acropomatiformes > Pempheridae > Pempheris > Pempheris klunzingeri. The sequence goes on from NC_092023.1 coordinate 26,707,681, forward strand.
GACAAACAGAAAAACAAACCAGATTGCAATCAATCCAATAAAAATTGCCTGTGATCAGGGTGTCATTAAGTTCCCTGAAAAAAAAAACAAAAAAAAAACTATTTTTCATTCAATGTGTCAGGGCCTCAGGACACATGCGCAGTGCAATGCATGTGCTCGGGGTCCATGTGATCTGAGAGTGGATCCAAATGAGGTGTGGCCAATTGGAGCATGTCGACAGCTGAAACTAAATTTACTCTCCACTGATATACATATACAAAGGTGTGGCTGGACTGAAATGGACCATGGTCATTATTTCTCTTTGTCTTTATACTTGTACACCTTCTGGTGTGGACAACAGGTTTAAGCCAATTGCACACATGAGATCTCTGCCCATTAAATTTATAGGGCACACCGGTGACAGCAGAAAAGAATGCTTAACAATCATGCAAGGGTCAGAGTCAGTCAAGTCAGTATGTACACATGCCAACGGAGTTGTAAAAGTTTCTTTAGTTACCACCCCTGAGGCGCCCTTTGAGTTAACAGTTCGGCCGCTGAGTTTTACATTAGGCATGAGTTGTTTTTGAATCACCAAATAAGTAGTCCCAGAATCAACCAAAAATGTCAATGTGTTTCCCCCTACCATTAGTTGTGTTGTGGGAAGCTATTTGAACACCTCTTGTGTATATTTGTCATATGCGTGTGTTCGTTCAGACTCAAATTTTTATTTGATTTATTTGATTTATTTATTTTTTTTTCTAAATGTGCTATCACTTCTTGCAACAAACACTGTTGTTCAGGCATATGTTTGTGTGGTGTGTGTGTGTTGGCTGTAGCTGTAAGCATGTCTTCCTTGCGTGTGTGAGCAATAGCTGTAAGCGTGTCTTCATTGCCAGGCAGTTCAAAACTTGTGTGATCTTGTGGAGCAGAATGTGTGTGTGTGTGTGTGTGTGATCAGTGACTGGTGGTTGTATGTGCTTGTGGATGTGTGTGTGTGTGTGTGTCTCACTTCCTTTTCCTTGCTCTGTCAGCACCCGCCTCGTCTCCCCTGCACATGCGCCACACCGTTGACCACCATTCTCGTTTCAGTCAGATGTTGGCCTGGGATGCTGTCTGCTCGGCCCTCCATGCCCATGTCCTCGTCCCCGCGAGCGTCGTGGATAAGGACAGTCTCTGATCCAGTGATCAGTCATGCCACAATTGTAGCAGGGGCGGTCTTGTTGATTCAAGGGGCCCTGGGGGTTGCCCTGGTCTCCTCTGAATTTGTTCATAGAATGTTCATGTCGCTCACCTTGTCTCCGTTGGTTGAAATAGTCCTTATCTTGCTGTTGCATCACTGTTGTCACAGCTTGCATCATTGTTGTCACAGCTTGTACCATGGTGAGCTGAGCTTCCTCCTGTCGTTTTGAGCGTTTCTTTTCTTCACGGTCTTTACTGTCACGCAGCCCCTTTTGTGCATGAATGGCATGTCTTCTCACTTCTGCTAGTCTGGCCTCGTCCATGTCCGCACAGGATGTCACCATTCGTTGTCTGATTTCAGGTAGCACACCACTCATAAAGGTGTTCTTCAGGTGTGCTTCCCAAATTTCCATGGTCTGGGTGGCGGCGTGACCACCTTCAGGCTCAGTAAAACCACAGTGTTCACGATAGACTTCTATCAAACGCTTGAGGTATGCGTCTTCTTCAGGTCGTTTTGTGGCTTTGATTTTTGACATGTCTATTTTTGGAGGAAAGGCAGTGCGGATATCGTCTGTCTGGGTCTTCTTTTTTGTCCTCCATGGGAGAGAGGTGTATTTATGTGGATCATCTTCTGGTGGTGGTGGTGGTGGTGCCGAGGCTTCCAGTCTCTGCCCAGGTCCAGCGGTAGCTTGTGGTGGTGGTCTCCGGGGAGGGCATGTGTTGAGGAGAGGATCTCGCAGCGCCTTTAAACTAGGATACAGAGGAGAAGAGGGAGAGTGTGGAGTATTTGATTGTTTTCTTTTCTTGCTCCTTACTGATAAATCAGTCATTTGTTTTTGCAGTACTTTTATTTCCCTTCTTTCACATTCATCTTCCCACATAATCAAAAATGTCTTGTGCTTTTCAACATTTTCTAAATCTATAATTTTAACCTGTTTCTTCTGTCTTATCCTTTTTACCTTCTTCTCTAACTTTTCCTCTCTAACACTTTCCTACTCAAATAACCCCATTTAGGAAAACCAAAATTGTTTGTCCAATCATTTAAATATTCGATTGCTTTAGGTCCATGTTTTTGTGACATTATATCAACTATTGGTCCTTCAGGAGTGTTCAACTCCTTCCCACTATGGTTTCCCCATGATTTATTTCATCTTGAGCTGCGCCTCGCTCTCAGAAATCTGAATTTGGTATTCATCTTGAGTATTACCTACTCTCAGAAAATGTCCAATAGTATATTCTGGGAATTTGCACCTCCAGTGATATACTGCCCCTTTTACTCTTAAAATACAGTCGTCACTGTAACTTCTGGATTCCCTTTGGGTTGAATCAAGATTAAAACCCCCACGAGTGGTACGTTACTCAGTGGCAGAAACTTCACTGATTTGCCAAGACCTTCCAGTTTGCAAGGAGTCTTAGTTTCCTTCAAACCTAAAGACCATGTGTCTCTATAATGCCACAAGCACACGTTGCCTCCTGTAATTTTCAAGATTTCTTTTTCAAACAATTTGTGTATTTTAAGGATCCACAGAAATCAGAATGTCAACATCTCACCGGCTTTCAGCGATTGTTTCCTTTTGGATCACAGTGGAATCGGGTCAGGCTCCGTCAGACCACAGTCCTCCCATCTCTGAATGATGGTTACTCGAGGTTGGAGGTGGAATCAGTCGTGATCCATGGCTGCTAACCCCCGTGGTTCTTCAGCTCCATGACGAGATCCCAAGCGATCCCACTTCTGAAACCAAATTGTAGTGGAAAAATGCGCAAGAGAGTCAAGTCATCCACACCACAGGAGAGTGAAGGAGTTGACTGGCACAAAGAGATATCAGACAGAATATTATAGGCAATTGGGTGTATCATAAGCACAAATGGTTTTCTTCCTCATAAGGTGTTGTGCTTTAACAAGTGGTATTGTTCAATTTGGCTATCAGAACTAATTAATAATTATCAAAGATAATTAATAATTATTAAAATAAATGAACTTTGATTAAAGTCCACCTCGATTGGGTCACCACCTCGAAAAACGAGGAAAAGACAGCCGTTTTAATTGATTTAGTCTCATAAAAATACTAAACTATCAATTTGGAATTATGTTTTATAATTAATTTAATAATTACTACCAAAATTACCACATTGATAGCTAGCTGAAGGATTTTGGAGTTCTTGACAGTGTAGAGGTTGGCAGTGTCCACACTTGTACAACATTAAAGGAGACAGCAGGTATTAAAACATTTATTAAAACAGAGCAAAATTCAGGGACATCATTTGTTATGCATTAAGGACTTGTACTTTGGTTGTAAGTACAGCTGAAGCAGAGTAGGTATTAAAGACATCATCAAACAATCTAACTAAATCTCTATGACTAAACTAAATTAATATGAGTGTAAGAGTGTGTGTGTGTGTGTGTGTGTGTGTGTGTGTGTGTGTGTGTGTGTGATAAGGCTGAGGAATGTGAGATGGGTCCCACAAAGGTGGGGGAGAGAGACCAAATGGTGATGGCCAGACCCCCTGGGGTGTGGGTCAGAGGCAGACAAAGGAAAGCTAAGTGCTGTTAGCTTAGCTTTGTCCCTCAGTGGCCTGTTGCAGACTGTGTGTGTGAGAGAGATAAAGGTGCAGGTTAAGACAGGATGGTTAGTTTGTAGGCTAACATCAACTAAACTTAATGGATGCACAGTAATCTGCAACACATCACAATAATCAAACTCAAGGAACATTAAAGCAAGTCAATACATTAACAAGGGTAAACCATGTATGCAGTAATGCTATGCTAATTATGCCCAGTTAGAGTTTGTTACCAGTCCTTAAAAGGGGAGACGAAGTGTCCTTGAGGGTGCTGCTTTCTCAGCTTGTTGCTGGAGGAAAGGTGTGGTTCGTGTCCGTTGCTGTGGTTGCAGGCTGGAGGAATCTGGTCGCTCCTTTGTTCCTGTTAGTTAGCAGCTCTGTGCTAACTTGCTGGTGTGCTCCTGTTGTTGGTTATCAGCTGGCAGACTCTGGGTCGTGCCTGCTGGCGCTGATCTGCTTACTTCAGGCAGGACCTTGTGTCGCTACCATGAAGGAGGTGGCTGCTCTGGACAGGCCACACTGAGGCAGAGCTTAGCTGAGTTGAGCTGGTCTCTCCTCTTCAGGAAAGATCAGGAGAGCTGGTCTCTCCTCTGCAGGAGGAGAGGGAGCAGGAAAGACCTGGTCTCTCCACTTCAGGCGAGACGATGAGAAAGAGAAGGGAGAGCTGGTCTCTCCACTTTAGGAGAGACGATGAGAAAGAGAAGGGAGAGCTGGTCTCTCCACTTTAGGAGAGACGATGAGAAAGAGAAGGGAGAGCTGGTCTCTCCACTTTAGGAGAGACGATGAGAAAGAGAAGGGAGAGCTGGTCTCTCCACTTTAGGAGAGACGATGAGAAAGAGAGAGTTCAGTGGGGGTGAACTGGTTTTGTGGGCCTGCGGTCGTAAAATCATGTGTCCCCTCCGGCCAATGGTGACAGTGGAGCTGGGCGCGGGGGTGATTTCACACCTATCTGTGAAACTGGGCATTGGGGAAAGGAGCCCAATAGTTTTACACAGACAATGAAACATGCGGTCTTCACCATGTGCCATTCACTGTATAGTGAAGCCCAACAAAGGTAAGAATCTAAGTAAAACATAGCATTATAAATCACAGACACAAAGAGCGACAATAGCCAAGGTAACTCCCTAATTTCTGGTCATCCTCCCCAACGCTAAAATCAAGGTGGTTTCCTGTTTTCTGATCAAATGCCCTCAAACTCAATTCCAGGTTAGGGTTAGAGGGCCAGCATCGCCGTCTGTGAACTAGAGTTACCGACCGTGCCGCTGAGTGATAAAACAGCTGGTTATCGTGTACGCCACGACAGTTAAACCCACCGTCTCTGTACTCTCCCCTTTTGTTTCCTTTACTAACTTACATTCACATCTCTACATACAGTGGGGCAAAAAAGTATTTAGTCAGCCACCAATTGTGCAAGTTCTCCCACTTAAAAAGATGAGAGAGGCCTGTAATTTTCATCATAGGTATACCTCAACTATGAGAGACAAAATGAGAAAAAAAATCCAGAAAACCACATTGTCTGATTTTTAAAGAATTTATTTGCAAATTATGGTGGAAAATAAGTATTTGGTCAATAACAAAAGTTAATCTCAATACTTTGTTATATACCCTTTGTTGGCAATGACAGAGGTCAAACGTTTTCTGTAAGTCTTCACAAGGTTTTCACACACTGTTGCTGGTATTTTGGTCCATTCCTCCATGCAGATCTCCTCTAGAGCAGTGATGTTTTGGGGCTGTCGCTGGGCAACACGGACTTTCAACTCCCTCCAAAGATTTTCTATGGGGTTGAGATCTGGAGACTGGCTAGGCCACTCCAGGACCTTGAAATGCTTCTTACCAAGCCACTCCTTCGTTGCCCGGGCGGTGTGTTTGGGATCATTGTCATGCTGAAAGACCCAGCCACGTTTCATCTTCAATGCCCTTGCTGATGGAAGGAGGTTTTCACTCAAAATCTCACGATACATAGCCCCATTCATTCTTTCCTTTACACGGATCAGTCGTCCTGGTCCCTTTGCAGAAAATCAGCCCCAAAGCATGATGTTTCCACCCCCATGCTTCACAGTAGGTATGGTGTTCTTTGGATGCAACTCAGCATTCTTTCTCCTCCAAACACGACAAGTTGAGTTTTTACCAAAAAGTTCTATTTTGGTTTCATCTGACCATATGACATTCTCCCAATCCTCTTCTGGATCATCCAAATGCTCTCTAGCAAACTTCAGACAGGCCTGGACATGTACTGGCTTAAGCAGGGGGACACGTCTGGCACTGCAGGATTTGAGTCCCTGGCGGCGTAGTGTGTTACTGATGGTAGCCTTTGTTACTTTGGTCCCAGCTCTCTGCGGGTCATTCACTAGGTCCCCCCGTGTGGTTCTGGGATTTTTGCTCACCGTTCTTGTGATCATTTTGACCCCACGGGGTGAGATCTTGCGTGGAGCCCCAGATCGAGGGATATTATCAGTGGTCTTATATGTCTTCCATTTCCTAATAATTGCTCCCACAGTTGATTTCTTCACACCAAGCTGCTTACCTATTGCAGATTCAGTCTTCCCAGCCTGGTGCAGGTCTACAATTTTGTTTCTGGTGTCCTTTGACAGCTCTTTGGTCTTGGCCATAGTGGAGTTTGGAGTGTGACTGTTTGAGGTTGTGGACAGGTGTCTTTTATACTGATAGCGAGTTCAAACAAGTGCCATTAATACAGGTAACGAGTGGAGGACAGAGGAGCATCTTAAAGAAGAAGTTACAGGTCTGTGAGAGCCAGAAATCTTGCTTGTTTGTAGGTGACCAAATACTTATTTTACAGAGGAATTTACCAATTAATTCATTAAAAATCCTACAATGTGATTTCCTGGATTCTTTACCCCCATTCTGTCTCTCATAGTTGAAGTGTACCTATGATGAAAATTACAGGCCTCTCTCATCTTTTTAAGTGGGAGAACTTGCACAATTGGTGGCTGACTAAATACTTTTTTGCCCCCCTGTACACGAGTACATACACTTAGCCCACAGGCGCAGTCGGCGCCATTACAGTTAGCCCATTGTTCAGGCTAGTTATAGTAGCTACCAAGCGCACGTGCCGCAGTAACCTGCCTCCAGCGTTTGAGCCGGTAACTACAGCCACTAGGACACCCTCAAGGCTATCCTGTACCCTCGCGTTTCAGCCCTGTAATTGCAGTCACTGTACACATGTGGTAGTATCCTGTCCTAGCGTCCAGACTACCAATTACAGCCCTGTAAACTAGCCCCCTCTTTTCAAACTCTCACGGCTCACCCGCCATCTTAGGAGTCGGACGTGACGTGATCACCTCCGTGACTACGTCACCACCCGACTTCTCTCTCTCTCTCCCCCTCTCTCTCTCTCTCTCTCTCTCTCTCATACACACACACACACACGCACACCCACACACACACACACACACCCTCTTCCTCAAATACACACACTTCCTCACACTTACATACATACACACATGTTGAATGTCTTGATTATGTTGTTTGATTAATAATCTGTTTAACTGTTTATGTGCATAGGAGGAATTTATTGAACAACGCATTATTGATTGTGATCAGGGTGTTGAGTTTAATTAAACCTGTTGTGTATTTAAAGAGTGGTTTGTAATTATTTTGTTCATGTGTTGTGATAACAGCTGGTTGCGATAGTCTGTGCTCGAATTCAACCCTTCAAGTCCACTTGAGTGTAAGATAGTGTCTTTAAATATCCACATTTCAAGTGAACTTATCTTGAGACTATTTAATAGATTGGTTAGATAGATAAATAGATAGATATTCCTTTATTTATCCCACAATGGGGAAATTTCAAGTCATCAGCAGTTCTGATTCACACATACAGGATACAGTTCACACATACAAAGAAAGGGAATAAAAAATATAAAATATATGTATGTTTGCATGTACAGTATATACAAAAAAAAATAATGTATGGTGAAAGAATGAGGTGATAGAAAGGCTATTGCACATGGGGGAAAATATAAATATATATGAAATATTGCACTTGTTCCTTTTTCTTGGTCTTTGGTCTACTGGGAGCAGATTTGGTTGTAAAGTCTGATGGCAGCAGGGAGGAAGGACCTGCAATGCCTTTCTTTGGAGCATCGTGGGTGACGAAGCCTGTCACTGATGGAGCTTTCCAGGGCTCTTACAGTCTCATGTAGGGGGTGGGAGACATTGTCCATGATTGATGACAGCTTCGCTACCATCCTCCTGTCACCCACCACCTCCACAGGATCGAGGCTGCAGCCCAGGACAGAGCTGGCTTTGTCCACCAGTTTGTTCAGTCTCTTCCTCTCTGCTGCCGTGATGCTGCTGCTCCAGCAGACCACACCGTAGAAGATGGCTGATGCCACCACGGAGTCATAGAAAGTCCTCAGGAGGCCCTCCGCCACTCCGAAAGACCTCAGTCTACGCAGCAGGTGGAGTCTGCTTTGGCCTTTCTTGAAGAGTGCCTGAGTATTAACAGTCCAGTCCAGCTTCTTGTTATTGGTCCCTGATTCCAGGGTGGTGCCCCGATCTTATTGATTTAATTAATAATTTTTGTGATATTAATAAGGGCACTTAAGAGTGTCCAGTCTTATTAATAATCAGTTTTCATAATTTTCATCCAATAACCAAACTAGCCCTTCCAGTGCCCAACAACAGGGTCTACAAACTAACCATCCTTTCTTAACCTGGCACCTTTATCTCACACAGTTTCCAACAGGCCACTGAGGGACAAAGCTAAGCTAACAGCACTTAGCTTCCTTTGTCTCCTTTGCCCCATCACCATTTGGTCTCTCTCCCCCACCTTTGTGGGCCCATCTCACATTCCTCAGCCTTATCACACTCACACACACACTCTTCCTATTATTTGTTAGTTTAGTCATAGAGACTTAGTTAGATAGTTTGATTGATTTTGTTTCTGTAACAGCAGATGTCTTTAATAGCTACTCTGCTTCAACTGTACTTGCAACCAAAGTACAAGTCCTTCACCTTAATGCATAACAAATGATGCCCCTGCGTTTTGTTCTGTTTTAATAAATGTTTTAATACCTGCTGTCTCCTTTAATGTTGTACAAGGGTGAACACTGCCAACCTCTACACTGTCAAGAACTCTAAAATCCTTCAGCTAGCTATCAATGTGGTAATTTTGGTAGAAATTATTAAATTAATTATAAAACATAATTCCAAATTGATAGTTTAGTATTTTTATGAGACTAAATCAATTAAAACGGCTGTCTTTTCCTCGTTTTTCGAGATGGTGACCCAATCGAGGTGGACTTTATTCAAAGCTCATTTATTTTAATGATTATTAATTATCTTTGATAATTATTAATTATTTCTGATAGCCAAATTGAACTGTACCACATGTTAAATCTCAACACTAGCAATATTTACCATTCTAAGTATAAACAGAGTAAAACTTTCAAGATCCCAGCTGTTTTCCAGTGTTTTCATAACAAGTTCCATAAACAAGCTTATCAGGCCGAGAGACGACTAAAACAGACATTGAGCTCTCAGCACCAAAACACAGCATCATAACTTCCTCTGTGCTGTGTAAACTAGCAATATTTACCATTCTAAGTATAAACAGAGCAAAACTTTCAAGGTCCCGGCTGTTTTCCAGTGTTTTCATAACAAGATCCTTCCTGCTACGGTAAGTGTCATTTCCGGCTATCGGAGTTTCTGCCTACTGTGCTATCAACAGCGTCTTCACATTTCTTTATCTGTACTGGATCTATTTTCATGCTTTACTGTCGCAATCACCAGTTGTACACTTAAATCTAAAACCTGCACGCATATGTCTCACTTCCTTGTGGTGATTATTTCGCTATTTCTGTAGATTTATACCTAGATCACTAGCTAGCTTAAAAAGCTAAACCTCTATAATGGCTTATCTCTCTCCCTTTCAGTTCCCTGCTGTCTCTTGCTCATTATGCTCAATGTTTAGTTATTCCTCTGCCTCCTTTAGTGAAACTGGTACCTGTAATAAATGTAGTTTATTTGCTGTACTGGAGGCGAGGCTTAGCGAGTTGGAGACACGGTACCGTACCGGTGCGGGCTGACCTAGCTTAGCCCCTATTCCCCCGGTGGTTCCCGCGCAGCCGGGAAACCAGGGTGGTTGGGTGACTGTCTGGAGGAAACATAGCCCAAAAGAGAAGCCCACGGTGCACCACCACCCTCAGGTCTCCAACCGTTTCTCCCCACTCAGCGACACACCCGCTGAGAAACAGACTCTGGTCATTGGAAGCTCCATAGTCAGGAACGTGAAGCTAGTGGCACCGGCGAACATAGTTAAGTGCATCCCGGGGGCCAGAGCGGGCGACATAGAGTCAAATTTAAAACTGCTGGCGAAGGCTAATCGTAAATTTGATAAGATTGTAATTCACGTCTGCGTTAATGACACCCGATTACGCCAATCGGAGGTCACTAAAATTAATGTGGAGTCGGTGTGTAACTTTACCAAAATAATGTCGGACTCTGTAGTTTTCTCTGGTCCCCTGCCCAACCTGACCAGTGATGACATGTACAGCCGCATGTCATCATTTAACCGCTGGCTGTCGAGGTGGTGCCCAGCTAACAATGTGGGCTTCAAAGACAATTGTAAGTCTTTCTGGGGGAAACCTGGTCTCATTAGAAGAGACGGCATCCATCCCACTTTGGATGGAGCTGCGCTCTTATCTAGAAATATGGCAAAGTTTCTAAATCCTAAAACTTGACAATCCAGAGTCGAGACCAGGAGGCACAGCTGCAGTCTTACACACTTCTCTGCTCCTCCATTAGAACAGTCACCCACCCAACATCCTATAGAGACTGTGTCCGTCCCCCGACCACTCAGACCATTTAGATCTATTAAGTCCAACAGGAGAGGAATTCAGCATAAAAATCTAATCAGAGTTAATACCACCAATGGCACTATGAAACAGGACAGGAGAGTTAAATGTGGACTTTTAAACATCAGATCTCTGCCATCCAAAGCTGTTTTAGTGAATGATCTGATATCTGACTGTAACAAGAGACTGTCTCTGGTGGGTTCTCCCAGCACGTACACCAAGGCCCGGACACGGTTCACAGTCCAATGTCTTTATTTTTGCACGCAAAAAAACACACGCACTCTGGCCGCTACCTCCTGCTCTGGCCACGCGTCTGCTCCTCCCTCTCCGGGTCCCGGCATGCTACTCCTTAAATAGGGAGAGAGGTAATTTACTGCACCTGTTTCCAGGTGCGCTGGTGCTACTTACCTCTCTCCTGCGCCATCTCCTGGGCCAGCCCTGCACCTCTCTCCGTTGCAGCTGAGCTCAAAACCAGCCCACACCCCCACAGTGACCATCATATTGATTTATTCTGTCTGACAGAAACCTGGCTACGTCCTGAGGAATATGTTAGCCTTAATGAGGCAACTCCTCCCAGTCATATTAATACTCATATTCCCCGAGATTCTGGACATGGAGGTGGAGTTGCAGCAATCTTAAACTCTAGTTTAATAGTCCAACCTAGACCAAAACTTAATTAGAACTCCTTTGAAAGCCTTGTTCTTAGTTTTTCACTCCCAACCTGGAAAACTCTAAAACCAGTGTTGGTTGTCACAGTGTACCGCCCTCCTGGCCTGTACTCTGAATTCTTAACTGAGTTTTTATCAGACTTAGTCCTTCGTGTGGACAAAGTGATTATAGTAGGTGATTTTAATATTCATGTGGATAATGATAATGATAGTCTCAGCACTGCTTTTGTCTCACTTTTGGACTCAATTGGCTTCTCCCAGAGTGTAAATGAACCAACTCACTGTTTTAACCACACTCTTGACCTTGTTCTGGCTTATGGTGTTTAAATTGAACAGTTAACAGTCTTCCCACATGACTCTATTTTATCAGACCATTACCTGTTAACATTTGATTTCTTCCTACTGGACTATGCTCTATATGACAGAGAGGTACTCACTAGATCCTTATCTGATAGTGCTGTTGCCAAATTTAAGGAGGTGATTCCTTCAGTTTCAGCTAGTGTATCCCGGTGCTGTGGATGACCCCCATGCTAATCTTAGCCCCTCCCAAATTGATTATCTGGTCGATAGTGCTGGAGGTTCACTGCAAATGACACTAGACTCTATCGCCCCTCTCAAAAAGAAGAGAATTAAAGAAAAGAGACAAGCTCCCTGGTATAACTCCCAGACACGTGAGCTTAAGCAACACTCACGAAGGCTAGAAAGGACATGGCGGGCCACCAAAGTGGAAGAATCCCGTTTAATCTGGCAAGATAGTCTTAAAACCTATAGAAAGGCCCTCTGTAATGCCAGAGCCGCCTACTACTCCTCATTAATAGAAGAAAATAAAAGTGTAGCAGCATAGAAATTGTGTTGCCATTATTATACTCTGACGGTGCCAATTGGCAGCACCATAGCCAAACATTGACGGCGCCATGGCTATTTAAGGGGTGGATTTCCCCCCTGCTGGCTCTCCCTCTCTGCTTCCTGGTTGGTTGCGTCACTGCCGGCTCAACCACGCTCGCATCGGGCAGGTAAGGCGGCTAGTCTGCTCACCTTCTGTGTAGGCCTATGGGTTATTATTAATTGCTGTGTTGTACTGCAGGGCCCTTGGTTCGAGTGCCCCGGAGTTTTATGGATCGTGTACCCTGCTCACTGTCGGCACGGTGATTTTTGCGGTCAGGTGTGTGGCGTCAGCAGCTGACTACATAGTTGGCGCTGCTCGTAGCTGGAGACTGCTGCTGCTTTGTGGGGACCTGCTTTGTGGGGACCTGCTTTGTTTGGATCGCTGCTGCGTTGTGTGGATCGCTGCTGCTTTGTGGAGATCGGCGTCAGTGAGTTTCCTCGGCGTGTCCGCTATAACGCGCCGATTTCCATCATCCGTCTGGTGGAGAGGTTCTACTTCACCAGCTGTGGACCTGCCTTTTTAAGACATTTGCTTTTCCCCTGGCTTACATCACTCGCAAGCATTGCGTGGTACTCTGGTGTGCTGACTGTTATTAATTGACTGGCTTGACTGGAGCCCTTTTAAAGTCTGTTTGTTGGGAGTGTGGGTTGCATTTTTGTTTTCATTGCCCTGCTCCGTTGTCTTGATTTGTTGTATTGATTATTTTTATATTTAGATTTATTTGTTTAGATATTTCATTTGGGCAGAGTTTTTCTTGTTTCTTACCTTGTTTATTTTTCTTTGTATTTTGAGTAATTTATATTTGGCAACCGGTAGTTTTGTTTAATTAATTTAATTGATTTCTGCTGCCATTTATTTGTTTCCAAGTTTTTGTATAGCTATTGTTTGTTGTTCTGTTGGATTATTGTAACCCCACTAACCCGTGTGTGTGTTCCTTTTGTTTTAGTTGCTGAGGTCCGGTGGTCTGGTGGTGGGATCCCCTTTTGTGTGCTGTGCTCCCTGGGATTCTGGTATCATTCACGTGTGTGTGTGTGTGACTGTCACAGCTGGGTGTCTTCTCTTTTTTTGTTTGTTGGGATTCACCGCTCCATCAGCTCGTGCACCGGTATCCTCAGCTTTAATTTAGTCCCCTAGTTTAATCCCCGTGTGAATGGTGTGTTTTTATATCATTTTAATCAAATTCTGTTAATAAAACTTGTTTTTTTGAGATTGGAACACTGTCTCTTGCTACTTGAGTGAACGGACCTGTGCGCCTTTAAAGGTGCGTCATTCAGTTCTTTGGGCTGAGATCCCAAAGTGGCATTGTCTGGCAACTTGATTTGTTAAAAGTCGAGTAAGAACGAATATTTCTTTATTTTTCTGACCCTCCGCTCGCCACAAAAGCAACCCTTGATTTCTTTTTAGCACAATAGCTAGGCTGACAAAGAGCCAGAACTCTATTGATCCTTGTGTTCCCTTGGAGCTCAGCAGTAATGACTTCATGAGCTTCTTTAATGATAAGATTCTAACTATTAGAGACAAAATTCATCACCTGCTGCCCTCAACAGGGTCTGGTCCAACTTCAAACTTAGGAACCTTAGAAACAGCAGTTACACCTGAAGTGTACTTGGACTCTTTTTCTCCAATTGATCTTGCTGAATTGGCCTCAGTAATCTCCTCATCCAGACCGTCAACATGTCTCCTAGACCCCATTCCTACTGGACTACTTAAGGAGGTCCTGCCCCTAATTAACACGTCCTTACTGGATATGACAAATCAGTCTTTACTAACAGGCTATGTACCACAGTCCTATAAAATAGCAGTAATTATACCTCTCCTGACAAAGCCTACTCTTGATTCAGGTGTATTAGCTAACTATAGACCTATATCCAACCTTCCCTTTCTCTCCAAGATCCTGGAGAAAGTCGTAGCTAATCAGCTGTGTAATTTTCTAAACTCTAATTTGAGGATTTTCAGTCAGGTTTTAGAGCGAACCACAGCACAGAGACAGCACTGGTGAAGGTTACAAACGGCCTCCTTATAGCATCAGACAGAGGACTTCTCTCTGTCCTGGTCTTGTTAAACCTGAGTGCTGCTTTCGACACCATCGACCATCACATCCTGTTACAGAGACTGGAACAGTTCATTGGTATAAAAGTAACTGCATTAAGCTGGTTTAAGTCTTATTTATTAGATCGATTTCAGTTTGTACATATTAATAACGAATCCTCTGTCCACACTAAGGTTAGACATGGAATTCCACAAGGTTCAGTGCTTGGACCAATACTCTTTATCTTATACATGCTTCCTCTTGGTAATATTATCAGGAAGCACTCCATTCATTTCCACTGTTATGCAGATGATACACAATTATATTTATCAATAAAGCCAGATGAACCCAATCAGTTGGCTAAACTTCAAATCTGCCTTAAGGACATAAAGTCCTGGATGAGCAGCAACTTTCTGCTGCTAAATTCAGATAAAACTGAAGTTATTTTGCTTGTCCCCAGACACCTCAGAGACACCTTTTCTACAACCATAACTGCTCTGGACGGCATTACTCTGGCCTCCAGCTCCACTGGGAGGAATCTGGGAGTCTTATTTGATCAGGATTTGTCCTTTTACTCCCACATTAAACAGATTTCTAGAACTGCCTTTTTCCATCTACATAATATTGCCAAAATCAGGCCCATCATATCCACTGATGATGCAGAAAAATTGGTCCATGCATTTGTCACTTCTAGGTTGGACTATTGTAACTCATTATTATCAGGCTGCCCCAATAAGTCGTTAAAGACTCTCCAGCTGGTCCAGAACGCTGCTGCTCCTGTTCTGACGAGAACTAAAAGAAGAGACCACATTTCTCCTGTACTGGCTTCTCTTCATTGGCTTCCAGTAAAATCTAGAATAGAGTTTAAAATCCTTGTCCTCACCTACAATGCTCTTAAGGGTCAGGCTGCATCATATCTTAAAGAGCTTATAGTACCGTACTACCCCACTAGAGCACTGCGCTCCCAGAATGCAGGTCTACTGGTGGTTCCCAAAGTCTCCAAAAGTAGTGCAGGAGGCAGAGCCTTCAGCTATTCAATTCAATTCAATTTTATTTGTATAGCCCAATATCACAACAGAGTGTCTCATAGTGCTTTACAAAGTTCACTGAAATAAACAAGTGTAAGCGAACAAACAATCTAATAAAGAGTCCAGCAGTCGACGAGGCCAATGGATCAGTCCGGTGGATCAGTCCGAGGCATCACCTGCCCTTTATGACCCTCCTTCTTCGGGAAGGAAAAACTCAAAAAACCCAGTGGGAAAAGAGAAACCTCCGGGAGCACCACAATGAAGGAGAGATCCAGCTCCCAAGGACGGACAGGCTGTAGCCTTGGACAGACGCACATCCATTGGCTGGTGGAGAACCACATCAGCGGGACCAGGACCAGGATCCATAGGAACCAGGGAACCACATCAGCAGAACCAGGACCAGGATCCACAGGAACCAGAGAACCACATCAGCGGGACCAGGACCAGGATCCACAGGAACCAGAGAACCACATCAGCAGGGCCGGGACCAGGATCCACAGGATCCACAGGAACCTGAGAGATGAGAAAGCACAGAAACGCTCCGGGGAAGATAGCAAGTTAGAGTGAAGTGAAGTGAGTGACAAATGCATGGACCAATTTTTCTGCATCATCAGTGGATATGATGGACCTGATTTTAGCAATATTATGTAGATGGAAAAAGGCAGTTCTAGAAATCTGTTTAATGTGGGAGTTAAAGGACAAATCCTGATCAAATAAGACTCCCAAATTCCTCACAGTGGAGCTGGAGGCCAGATTAATGCCGTCCAGAGCAGTTATGGTAGTGGAAAAGCTGTCTCTGAGGTGTCTGGGGCCAAGCAAAATAACTTCAGTTTTATCTGAATTTAGCAGCAGAAAGTTGCTGCTCATCCAGGACTTTATGTCCTTAAGGCAGATTTGAAGTTTAGCCAACTGATTGGGTTCATCTGGCTTTTTTTGATAAGTATAATTGTGTATCATCTGCATAACAGTGGAAATGAATGGAGTGCTTCCTGATAATATTACCAAGAGGAAGCATATATAAGATAAAGAGTATTGGTCCAAGCACTGAACCTTGTGGAACTCCATGTCTAACCTTAGTGTGGACAGAGGATTCGTTATTAATATGTACAAACTGAAATCGATCTAATAAATAGGACTTAAACCAGCTTAATGCAGTTCCTTTTATACCAATGAACTGTTCCAGTCTCTGTAACAGGATGTGATGGTCGATGGTGTTGAAAGCAGCACTCAGGTATAACAAGACCAGGACAGAGAGTCCTCTGTCTGATGCCATAAGGAGGTCGTTTGTAACCTTCACCAGTGCTGTCTCTGTGCTGTGGTTCGCTCTAAAACCTGACTGAAAATCCTCAAATAGACTATTACAGTTTAAAAAATTACACAGCTGATTAGCTACAACTTTCTCCAGGATCTTGGAGAGAAAGGGAAGGTTGGATATAGGTCTATAGTTAGCTAACACACCTGAATCAAGAGTAGGGTTTTTCAGGAGAGGTTTAATTACTGCTCATTTATAGGACTGCGGTACATAGCCTGTTAGTAAAGACTGATTTGTCATATCCAGTAAGGACGTGTTAATTAGGGGCAGGACCTCTTTAAGGAGTCCAGTAGGAATGGGGTCTAGGAGACATGTTGACGATCTAGATGAGGAGATTATTGAGGTCAATTCAGCAAGATCAATTGGAGAAAAACAGTCCAAGTACACATCAGGTCTAACAGCTGTTTCTATGGTTCCTAGGTTTGAGGTTGGACCAGACCCTGTTGAGGGCAGGAGGTGCTGAATTTTGTCCCTAATAGTTAGGATTTTATCATTAAAGAAGCTCATGAAGTCGTTACTGCTGAGCTCTAAGGGAACACAAGGATCAATAGAGTTCTGGCTCCTTGTCAGCCTAGCTATTGTGCTAAAAAGGAATCTAGGGTTGCTTTTATTTTCTTCTATTAATGAGGAGTAGTAGGCGGCTCTGGCATTACAGAGGGCCTTTCTATAGGTTTTAAGACTATCTTGCCAGATTAAACGGGATTCTTCCACTTTGGTGGCCCGCCATGTCCTTTCTAGCCTTCGTGAGTGTTGCTTAAGCTCACGTGTCTGGGAGTTATACCAGGGAGCTTGTCTCTTTTCTTTAATTCTCTTCTTTTTTAGAGGGGCAATAGAGTCTAGTGTCATTCGCAGTGAACCTGCAGCACTATCGACCAGATAATCAATTTGGGAGGGGCTAAGATTAGCATGGGGGTCATCCACAGCACAGGGACACACTGGCTGAAATACTGAAGGAATCACCTCCTTAAATTTGGCAACAGCACTATCAGATAAGGATCTAGTGAGGACCTCCCTGTCATATAGAGCAGAGTCCTGTAGCAAGAAATCAAATGTTAACAGGTAATGGTCTGATAAAATAGAGTTATGTGGGAAGACTCTTAACTGTTAAATTTCAACAACATAAGCCAAAACAAGGTCAAGAGTGTGGTTGAAACAGTGAGTTGGTTCATTTACACTCTGGGAGAAGCCAATTGAGTCCAGTAGTGAGACAAAAGCAGTGCTAAGACTATCATTATCATTATCCACATGAATATTAAAATCACCTACTATAATCACTTTGTCCACACTAAGGACTAAATCTGATAAAAACTCTGAAAACTTCAGAGTATGGACCAGGAGGGCGGTACACTGTGACAACCAACACTGGTTTTAGAGTTTTCCAGGTTGGGTGTGAAAAACTAAGAGTAAGACTTTCAAAGGAGTTATAATTAAGTTTGGGTCTAGGTTGGACTATTAAACTAGAGTTAAAGATTGCTGCAACTCCACCTCCATGTCCAGAATCTCTGGGAATATGAGTATTAGTATGACTGGGAGGAGTGGCCTCATTAAGGCTAACATATTCCTCAGGACGTAGCCAGGTTTCAGTCAGACACAATAAATCAATTTCATGGTCAGATATCAGATCATTTACTAAAACAGCTTTGGATGGCAGAGATCTGATGTTTAAAAGTCCACATTTCACTCTCCTGTCCTGTTTCATAGTGCCAGTGGTATTAACTCTGATTAAATGTTGATGCTGAACTCCTCTCCTGTTGGACTTAATAGATCTAAATGATCTGAGTGGTCGGGGGACGGACACAGTCTCTATGGGATGTTGGGTGGGTGACTGTTCTAATGGAGGAGCAGAGAAGTGTGTAAGACTGCAGCTCTGCCTCCTGGTCTCGACTCTGGATTGTCAAGTTTTAGGACTAATAAACTTCGCCATATTTCTAGATAAGAGCGCAGCTCCGTCCAAAGTGGGATGGATGCCGTCTCTTCTAATGAGACCAGGTTTCCCCCAGAAAGACTTACAATTGTCTATGAAGCCCACATTGTTAGCTGGGCACCACCTCGACAGCCAGCGGTTAAATGATGACATGCGGCTGTACATGTCATCACTGGTCAGGTTGGGCAGGGGACCAGAGAAAACTACGGAGTCCGACATTGTTTTGGCAAAGTTAAACACCGACTCCACATTAATTTTAGTGACCTCCGATTGGCGTAATCGGGTGTCATTAACGCAGACGTGAATTACAATCTTATCAAATTTACGATTAGCCTTCGCCAGCAGTTTTAAATTTGACTCTATGTCGCCCGTTCTGGCCCCCGGGATGCACTTATTATGCTATGTTCGCCGGTGCCACTAGCTTCACGTTCCTGACTATGGAGCTTCCAATGACCAGAGTCTGTTTCTCAGCGGGTGTGTCGCTGAGTGGGGAGAAACGGTTGGAGACCTGAGGGTGGTGGTGCACCGTGGGCTTCTCTTTTGGGCTATGTTTCCTCCAGACAGTCACCCAGCCACCCTGGTTTCCCGGCTGCGAGGGAACCACCGGGGGAGTAGGGGCTAAGCTAGGTCAGCCCGCACCGGCTACTGGGGGCTGGCTAGCTACAGCTACAGACTTATGCTCCATGGTGCGGTACCGTGTCTCCAACTCGCTAAGCCTCGCCTCCAGTACAGCAAATAAACTACATTTATTACAGGTACCAGTTTCACTAAAGGAGGCAGAGGAATAACTAAACATTGAGCATAATGAGCAAGAGACAGCAGGGAACTGAAAGGGAGAGAGATAAGCCATTATAGAGGTTTAGCTTTTTAAGCTAGCTAGTGATCTAGGTATAAATCTACAGAAATAGCGAAATAATCACCACAAGGAAGTGAGACATATGCGTGCAGGTTTTAGATTTAAGTGTACAACTGGTGATTGCGACAGTAAAGCATGAAAATAGATCCAGTACAGATAAAGAAATGTGAAGACGCTGTTGATAGCACAGTAGGCAGAAACTCCGATAGCCGGAAATGACACTTACCGTAGCAGGAAGGATCTTGTTATGAAAACACTGGAAAACAGCCGGGACCTTGAAAGTTTTGCTCTGTTTATACTTAGAATGGTAAATATTGCTAGTTTACACAGCACAGAGGAAGTTATGATGCTGTGTTTTGGTGCTGAGAGCTCAATGTCTGTTTTAGTCGTCTCTCGGCCTGATAAGCTTGTTTATGGAACTTGTTATGAAAACACTGGAAAACAGCTGGGATCTTGAAAGTTTTACTCTGTTTATACTTAGAATGGTAAATATTGCTAGTGTTGAGATTTAACATGTGGTACAGTTCAATTTGGCTATCAGAAATAATTAATAATTATCAAAGATAATTAATAATCATTAAAATAAATGAGCTTTGAATAAAGTCCACCTCGATTGGGTCACCATCTCGAAAAACGAGGAAAAGACAGCCGTTTTAATTGATTTAGTCTCATAAAAATACTAAACTATCAATTTGGAATTATGTTTTTTAATTAATTTAATAATTTCTACCAAAATTACCACATTGATAGCTAGCTGAAGGATTTTAGAGTTCTTGACAGTGTAGAGGTTGGCAGTGTTCACCCTTGTACAACATTAAAGGAGACAGCAGGTATTAAAACATTTATTAAAACAGAACAAAATTCAGGGACATCATTTGTTATTCATTAAGGTGAAGGACTTGTACTTTGGTTGCAAGTACAGCTGAAGCAGAGTAGGTATTAAAGACATCTGCTGTTACAGAAACAAAATCAATCAAACAATCTAACTAAGTCTCTATGACTAAACTAACAAATAATAGGAAGAGTGTATGTGTGTGAGTGTGATAAGGCTGAGGAATGTGAGATGGGCCCACAAAGGTGGGGGAGAGAGACCAAATGGTGATGGGGCAAAGGAGACAAAGGAAGCTAAGTGCTGTTAGCTTAGCTTTGTCCCTCAGTGGCCTGTTGGAAACTGTGTGAGATAAAGGTGCCAGGTTAAGAAAGGATGGTTAGTTTGTAGACCCTGTGTCTGTGTGAACAAACTAACATCAACTAAACTTAATGGCTGCACAGTAATCTACAACACATCAAAATAATCAAACTCAATGAACATTAAAGCAAGTCAATACATTAACAGGGGTAAACCATGTATGCAGTAATGCTATGCTAATTATGCCCAGTTAGAGTTTGTTACCAGTCCTTAAAGGGGAGAAGAAGAGTCCTTGAGGATGCTGCTTTCTCAGCCTGTTGCTGGAGGAAAGGTGTGGTTCTTGTCTGTTGCTGTGTGGTTGCAGGCTGGAGGAATCCGGTCACTCCTTTGTTCCTGTTAGTTAGCAGCTCTGTGCTAACTTGCTGGTGTGCTCCTGTTGTCGGTTCGGGTTATCAGCTGGCAGACTCTGGGTCGTGCCTGCTGGCGCCGATCTGCTTACTTCAGGCAGGACCTTGTGTCGCTACCATGAAAGAGGTGGCTGCTCTGGTACAGGCCACACTGAGGCAGAGCTTAGCTGAGTTGAGCTTCTCTCCTCTTCATGAGAGAGTTGTCTCTCCTCCAGGAGAAGACAAGGGGAAAGAGAGCTGGTCTCTCCTCTGCAGGAGAGACATCAGGAAAGAGCAGAGTTGGAAAATAGAGCTGGTCGCTCCTCTGCAGGAGAGACGCCAGGAAAAGAGAGAGTTCAGTGGGGGTGAACTGGTTTTGTTGGCCTGAGGTCGTAAAAATCATGTGTCCCCTCCGGCCAATGGTGACTGTGGAGCTGGGTGCGGGGGTCATTTCACACCTATCTGTGAAACTGGGGGTGTGATGGAAAAATACTGAAATGACAATTAGTTGTTGATGACCTTTGAAAGCACAAGTGTAACAACACTGAGACATGCCAAATTTATATATCTGCCCTGCAACTGATCCTAAGAAAAGGACATGGCAAAAACAGGAAAACACCTGGAGTTGAGTTTGAGGGCATTTGATCAGAAAACAGGAAACCACCTTGATTTTAGCGTTGGGGAGGATGACCAGAAATTAGGGAGTTACCTTGGCTATTGTCGCTCTTTGCGTCTGTGATTTATAATGCTATGTTTTACTTAGATTCTTACCTTATGAGGAAGAAAACCATTTGTGCTTATGATACACCCAATTGCCTATAATATTCTGTCTGATATCTCTTTGTGCCAGTCAACTCCTTCACTCTCCTGTGGTGTGGATGACTTGACTCTCTTGCGCATTTTTCCACTACAATTTGGTGTCAGAGTGGGATCGCTTGGGATCTCGTCATGGAGCTGAAGGACCACGGGGGTTAGCAACCATGGATCACGACTGATTCTGTTGAATTAGAATTTAATATGACCATAGAATGTTTCAGGCCTTCTCAAATAAAGTTACTCTCCTCATGAGAGTGAACAGAATATGTCAATCTGACCTCCACAGACGTGGCTTCTCCTGTATTGTTTAGTGAAGCAGATAGACAGAATGTACCAGACAGACCTTGATTGTAGTGCTTTTGTTGTGCAAAACATATTCTGAAGTTTGATTATAGATACACGCCTTGCAACCAACACCCAACTGTTAGATTACCATAACATCACTACAGGAACGTGCTATCTGTGACGCACGAACCTAAACAGTTAATCAGAAATGGTTACGTACTTTATGATATCCAACAAGCATTTAAACATGAGATGTTTGGAAACAGAGACGGAACAGAAACAGGACAGGACACACCAGAGGGACACACACACGAGAGGGGGCTCCTCTGACCGGCCCCTCGGGGTCCGTCATGAGCCCAGCGCTGCGAGTACTTTACCTGTGACCTGTGACCAGAATAAACTGCTTGCGAGACCAGACTGAAAACCTGCGTTGAGTTCTTGAGCTGCCAATATAAGAACCTAACAATTGGTGCCGTGACCTGGATTGGCAGACTCTGAGATGATGTCCTGTTGAGGACCCCCGGAGGGATTGGAGAGAAAACTTTTTCAGACAACTACAAGGCGCGCCTGAGATAATGGTAAGCAGAAAACCTTTTGAGATAGAATTTCTGCATATTGGCTATATTTAAATCAAAGTTGTCTGAATAATGTTGTCCCTCCAACCGCTAAAGTGTTAATCAAGCTGTGTACAGCAGAATTGCATTGAAATGTTGTTTGGTCACAAGTAAAGTGCAAAATCACATAGTCTCATGTGAGGGAAAAGAGAATAAGTGTCCAAGCACAGCTAATCTGACCTGATAAGGGACATAGAACTCACTGGGTAAATAACCATTGAGAGTCTCCCAAAATTTTAGAGCAGGACATTTTGCTTTTCTCTCACTGTATATAAGTGTATATATTTTCCGGGTAGCTACCGATGCCGCAAGGGCGATGCCGCTGATGAGCGATGCCGCTGATGAGCGATGTCGCGATGCCACTGATGAGAGTGATGCCACTGATGAGAGTGATGCCACTGATGAGAGTGAGGAATTTAAAAAAAAAATAAAATTAAAAAAAATAATAAAATAAAATAAAAATAAATAAATAAGTAAATAAAATGAAAATAATAAACAAACAAGGACACAGGGACAAGTTTGTTATTTTCCATGACAATGTGGGCAGTTTCCTGCCTGGATGATATTATAACTGAATAACGGGACACATAAACTAAGATGTCTCAGAGTCACTGTGAATTAAAACGAGTGGTAAGACTGGGAGAACCCCCAGCAAACAAGCGCACAGACTAATAGAATCTGTGTAGAAGCTTCTTGTTTGGGTCCTCACTCAGGCATTAAGCCATTCACCGACTCTGTGGAAGCACGTATACAACTTTTTCACCATGTCACACAAAGCTGTCAGATATGGCAGCAAGGACAACAGTAGGGTACAACCCCTACAAACAAATGATCCACATAACCTCTGATGACAAGTCACAGAGGGAATTGTGTGTGCAGAACATTAAAGAACTACAGAGTAACTCTCTTCTCTGTTGCTGTACTCTCTGATTGGATGATGTTTTAACTGAATGAGGTGTTTGGCATTGATCAGTCACTACTGATTGGGGATCCCAACACCTGATCCAGGTCAACAAGCAGCTCTGTAGAGGCAATGGATTAGTAAGGGGACAATTTGGTTTGGGCGTTTCAGAATTACTGTGAATTAAAACGAGTGGTGAGACTGGGGGAAACCCTACCGATCAAGCACTAAGACTGGTAAGAGTCTGTGTGGAAGCTTCTTGATTAGGTCCACACTTGGGCACGGGGCACTGTGCCATTCATTGATTCTGTACAGATACGCATACAATATTTCACTATGTTAAAGCGAATGAATAAACGATAAAAACAAGCATGGAGAGATAAAGGACTGGACCTTAAGAGAGGTCAACAAGCTCAATTGGTTCCCACCCCCTTGGGAGGGACCCCACATGGTAGCAAAGGCTGCCTCACACTAAAGAGAGGACTGACAGACAAACTGAATGACTGGATCCATGAGACTCACTGTTCCCTGACACAAGGCCTAAAAAGACAGGACGTTGACTGAGGTTCAGACTGACTTAAGAACCTCTACACCTGACCTAAGACTCTACTACTGACCCTGATCCTGGGGACGACTTCCCACCACCACTATCACACCCAAAGAAGTACATTTAACCTTTACTAGAACTCACACACCCACATAGATGCAATTGACATTCTCAGAGGTGTGCCTGATGAATATAAATTAGCCGACATGTTAGCCGCTGGTTTTGAATTTCTCTACTGGTGGGTCACTATAAACAAAAATGTGGACATGATTAACTAAGTCCACTCTGATATACTACAAAAATGACCCTGGATTTTCTTTTAGCAGAAAGAGGTGGTGATTGTACTTTATTTTGATAAAACATTTGGCACATGAAAAACACTGATTAGCTCTATCTTTATCTAGTCTGTGGTTGCAGTAACTCTTTCAGTAACTCTGTGGTTGTTGCTGTACTCCTTGCATCAGGCACCTCTGTCTAAAATGTATTACAGCTTCCATCAATGATAAATTTCCACCACCTCTTTATTAATTACTCCACTATTCTAATGAAGCTCTTCCACAGATTTCTCTCTCAGGATGAAGAGGATCCCGCCCTTGGCTGCACACACCACAAAGGGGAATTTTTGAATTAGAATTTAATGTGACCATAGAATGTTTCAGGCCTTCTCAAATAAAGTTACTCTCTCCTCATGAGAGTGAACAGAATATGTCAATCTGACCTCCACAGACGTGGCTTCTCCTGTATTGTTTAGTGAAGCAGATAGACAGAATGGACCAGACACACCTTGATTGTAGTGCTTTTGTTGTGCAAAACATATTCTGAAGTTTGATTATAGATACACGCCTTGCAACCAACATCCAACTGTTAGATTACCATAACATCACTACAGGAACGTGCTATCTGTGACGCACGAACCTAAACAGTTAATCAGAAATGGTTACGTACTTTATGATATCCAACAAGCATTTAAACATGAGATGTTTGGAAACAGAGACGGAACAGAAACAGGACAGGACACACCAGAGGGACACACACACGAGAGGGGGCTCCTCTGACCGGCCCCTCGGGGTCCGTCAAGAGCCCAGCGCTGCGAGTACTTTACCTGTGACCTGTGACCAGAATAAACTGCTTGTGAGACCAGACTGAAAACCTGCGTTGAGTTCTTGAGCTGCCAATATAAGAACCTAACAATTCCACCTCCAACCTCGAGTAACCATCATTCAGAGATGGGAGGACTGTGGTCTGACAGAGCCTGACCCGATTCCACTGTGATCCAAAAGGAAACAATCGCTGAAAGCCGGTGAGATGTTGACATTCTGATTTCTGTGGATCCTTAAAATACGCAAATTGTTTGAAAAAGAAATCTTGAAAATTACAGGAGGCAACGTGTGCTTGTGACATTATAGAGACACATGGTCTTTAGGTTTGAAGGAAACTAAGACTCCGTGCAAACTGGAAGGTCTTGGCAAATCAGTGAAGTTTCTGCCACTGAGTAACGTACCACTCGTGGGGGTTTTAATCTTGATTCAACCCAAAGGGAATCCAGAAGTTACAGTGACGACTGTATTTTAAGAGTAAAAGGGGCAGTATATCACTGGAGGTGCAAATTCCCAGAATATACTATTGGACATTTTCTGAGAGTAGGTAATACTCAAGATGAATACCAAATTCAGATTTCTGAGAGCGAGGCGCAGCTCAAGATGAAATAAATCATGGGGAAACCATAGTGGGAAGGAGTTGAACACTCCTGAAGGACCAATAGTTGATATAATGTCACAAAAACATGGACCTAAAGCAATCGAATATTTAAATGATTGGACAACAATTTTGGTTTTCCTAAATGGGGTTATTTGAGTAGGAAAGTGTTAGAGAGGAAAAGTTAGAGAAGAAGGTAAAAAGGATAAGACAGAAGAAACAGGTTAAAATTATAGATTTAGAAAATGTTGAAAAGCACAAGACATTTTTGATTATGTGGGAAGATGAATGTGAAAGAAGGGAAATAAAAGTACTGCAAAAACAAATGACTGATTTATCAGTAAGGAGCAAGAAAAGAAAACAATCAAATACTCCACACTCTCCCTCTTCTCCTCTGTATCCTAGTTTAAAGGCGCTGCGAGATCCTCTCCTCAACACATGCCCTCCCCGGAGACCACCACCACAAGCTACCGCTGGACCTGGGCAGAGACTGGAAGCCTCGGCACCACCACCACCACCACCAGAAGATGATCCACATAAATACACCTCTCTCCCATGGAGGACAAAAAAGAAGACCCAGACAGACGATATCCGCACTGCCTTTCCTCCAAAAATAGACATGTCAAAAATCAAAGCCACAAAACGACCTGAAGAAGACGCATACCTCAAGCGTTTGATAGAAGTCTATCGTGAACACTGTGGTTTTACTGAGCCTGAAGGTGGTCACGCCGCCACCCAGACCATGGAAATTTGGGAAGCACACCTGAAGAACACCTTTATGAGTGGTGTGCTACCTGAAATCAGACAACGAATGGTGACATCCTGTGCGGACATGGACGAGGCCAGACTAGCAGAAGTGAGAAGACATGCCATTCATGCACAAAAGGGGCTGCGTGACAGTAAAGACCGTGAAGAAAAGAAACGCTCAAAACGACAGGAGGAAGCTCAGCTCACCATGGTACAAGCTGTGACAACAATGATGCAAGCTGTGACAACAGTGATGCAACAGCAAGATAAGGACTATTTCAACCAACGGAGACAAGGTGAGCGACATGAACATTCTATGAACAAATTCAGAGGAGACCAGGGCAACCCCCAGGGCCCCTTGAATCAACAAGACCGCCCCTGCTACAATTGTGGCATGACTGATCACTGGATCAGAGACTGTCCTTATCCACGACGCTCGCGGGGACGAGGACATGGGCATGGAGGGCCGAGCAGACAGCATCCCAGGCCAACATCTGACTGAAACGAGAATGGTGGTCAACGGTGTGGCGCATGTGCAGGGGAGACGAGGCGGGTGCTGACAGAGCAAGGAAAAGGAAGTGAGACACACACACACACACACATCCACAAGCACATACAACCACCAGTCACTGATCACACACACACACACACACACATTCTGCTCCACAAGATCACACAAGTTTTGAACTGCCTGGCAATGAAGACACGCTTACAGCTATTGCTCACACACGCAAGGAAGACATGCTTACAGCTACAGCCAACACACACACACCACACAAACATATGCCTGAACAACAGTGTTTGTTGCAAGAAGTGATAGCACATTTAGAAAAAAAAATAAATAAATCAAATAAATCAAATAAAAATTTGAGTCTGAACGAACACACGCATATGACAAATATACACAAGAGGTGTTCAAATAGCTTCCCACAACACAACTAATGGTAGGGGGAAACACATTGACATTTTTGGTTGATTCTGGGACTACTTATTTGGTGATTCAAAAACAACTCATGCCTAATGTAAAACTCAGCGGCCGAACTGTTAACTCAAAGGGCGCCTCAGGGGTGGTAACTAAAGAAACTTTTACAACTCCGTTGGCATGTGTACATACTGACTTGACTGACTCTGACCCTTGCATGATTGTTAAGCATTCTTTTCTGCTGTCACCGGTGTGCCCTATAAATTTAATGGGCAGAGATCTCATGTGTGCAATTGGCTTAAACCTGTTGTCCACACCAGAAGGTGTACAAGTATAAAGACAAAGAGAAATAATGACCATGGTCCATTTCAGTCCAGCCACACCTTTGTATATGTATATCAGTGGAGAGTAAATTTAGTTTCAGCTGTCGACATGCTCCAATTGGCCACACCTCATTTGGATCC
The DNA here is from genome assembly GCF_042242105.1 of Pempheris klunzingeri. Lineage (NCBI taxonomy): Eukaryota > Metazoa > Chordata > Actinopteri > Acropomatiformes > Pempheridae > Pempheris > Pempheris klunzingeri. The sequence continues at coordinate 26,735,425 of NC_092023.1, forward strand.
ACTCTCAGATCACATGGACCCGAGCACATGCATTGCACTGCGCATGTGTCCTGAGGCCCTGACACATTGAATGAAAAATAGTTTTTTTTTTGTTTTTTTTTTCAGGGAACTTAATGACACCCTGATCACAGGCAATTTTTATTGGATTGATTGCAATCTGGTTTGTTTTTCTGTTTGTCTGTCCTCCACACAGCTAGCTTTATACAAAGTGGATGATGCACGCCCAGACGTATCAATGTCTAAATCACCAAATGAGCAATGGAGACATCTTGGCCCATTCATGCATCACTGTGAGGCTGTCTCCGATTGGGAAGCGACCGAAAACCCACAAATCATGTTCTCTCCGTCGACTAACAATCCGTCGCACTCCATACCAGAAATCAACCCCTTTTAAGTGTTGGTCCAAGGTAGTTAATGTGAAATATGTAAACCACACCGACCTGTACACCCGTATGGGTATTTATAATGATTCTCAATGGAGCCTCAGTTATGTACATTGTTTATTAGCAGCAGGCACCAGCCTGGCAGGGAGAGTGGAGCCATGGAAGTCCCAGTGTAAGGTTCCACGGCGACGCCTTAGCCTGCCGCCTGGAGAGGGATTAACGCAGTTGGAGAACAGTGTAGTGAACAGTTACTGGTGAATTGGACGGGGCTATGTGCTCATGTGGTGTTGGTACAGGAAGTTCACCTGGCCGTAGGACCATTTGGACAGAATTCCAGACACCGCAGAAAGCGGGATATTAACCTACCTCCCGTGGACACTAGAGTATACATTGATGCTATTGGGCAACCAAGGGGAGTTCCGAATAAGTACAAAGCGCGAAACGAAATAGCAGGGTGTTTCACTCACTTCATTCCATTTATTGGTACTGCTATTGAAGCTCAGAAAAACACAGAGTGGATAAATTACATCTATTATAACAACTATTATAATAGCAACGTTTCTTGAACCACACCACCGCTGCAATTCAGGGTGTAGCTGAACAACTGAGTGCAACTTCTCAGATGGCATGGCAGAACAGATTAGCTCTAGATATGATACTGGCTGATAGGTGACCAGTGTTGTACCGTTATTCCAAATAACACAGGCTCAGATGGAACAATAACCAAGTCTTTGAACCAGCTGAAAGCTTTGCAAATTGAGCTGGCAGAAAACTCAGGTGTACCTGATCATCTTGGTTGGCTTAGAGACGCTTTCAGACAATGGAAACCATGTATGGTTGTAAATCTGTCTGTGAGTTGTCTGTAAATTTACAGACTATTTGGTTAGAGAAGGACTGTTGTCGAGGTTGAACACAAAGCTTGGTCTCTAGTGTTAAAGACAAGCTCCAGCTGTCCTCCAGAGCAAACCACCAACCACAAGAGGTATTTTTTGCAGGACAACGTAAGCACAGGGGGTTCCACTGCTGTCACTCACTGCTGACAGCGGCAAAACATCCACAGTTATTTAGTTATTTATCATGTTCATTATTACCTTTCTGTCTGAAATAAGACAAATTTTTTAAAATTGTAATTAAACATAGCAAAGCCATTTATGATCCCGGATCACTGTTGATGCTTTGATACTCATTTGACATGTGTTTTATCTCATGTTTTTCCTCTCAGCTGTGCCGGTTGCAGATGTCCAACAAGCTGAACTCGTAGCCCCAGGTAAGTGTCTGTTTAGCTGCTTTCTACCCTTTGACTCCTGTTAAAGCTGTTAAGTTCTGATGTTTGATATTAGTAGTGAACTAAAAGGACAGTTTGGGATATGAGGTCACTAAGGCCATATGTTATATTTATATAATTTTCTTTAAGGAGCTGATCATGTTCTTCCTCTCAGATGTGGCAGTAGCAGATGTCCAACAGGAGAAAGCTGCTCTTCCAGCCTCAGGTCAGTGTCTGGCACTCTACTCTTATTGATCTTTACAGACTCCTGAACACTGAACATATTTACAGCATCATGTTCTGACCTCGCTTTAGATGACACAGCAAACATTGCGCTGGAGAATCTAACGAAGGCCAACGTACCACGTAAGCTCATTCAAGAAGCAATACACAGTAACAGTAATAACATTAAACACAGTGTTGTAGTGACTCTAAATTGTCCGTAGGTGTGAGTGTGAGCCTGAATGGTCGTCTGTCTCTATGTGTCGGCCAGGCTGTAACCAACCTGCAGATTTGACATATTGGAAATAAGCAACTATCTTTTTTGACATTTGAGAATAAAGACTGGATGCAGAGGAAACGGCTTTGTCCAGAAAACAAAAAGAAAAATTAGAAATGAATCGATAAAGCTCACTTAATAACACTCTTTATCTTGTTTCAATCTGTACACAAGCAACATTTTCTAGACTTTGGACAAAAGCCAGGCTGATGCTTTCTCCTGCTCCTTGTCTCTATTCTAAGCTAAGCTAAACTAATACTTCTGGCTCTATCCTCAAATGTGTTGAACAGACATGACAGTGGTGTCAAACTCCAGCAAACAAACAGATAATAAACATTAGCATGCCTCCGTTGACTGATGCCTAACTGTACATTCTGTGTCAAAATAAAGGTTAAATGTTACATTTAACTGTTTAGAGGGAGCATCTTCAAATTGTCCTCAAGGATGGCAACCATACCAGGACAACTTGTCATGATCCTGCTGTCTTTTTCCCTCTTGTGTGTTTTGTCTCCCCCTGTCTGTCACCGGAGTGGAATCAGGAGGGTCATCTTTCCACACACCTGCAGTAATCACTCACCTGGTCCTCATCAGCAATCTAGCCTCTACTCCTCCCCAGTCTTTTTAAGCCCAGTTCACTCTCTCCCTCACTGCCAGAATCTCAGTTTCCCTCGTGGTTACATACGGCTCCTTGTATCACTATTCCCTAGCGTTTGCCTTTTTGCTTCCTTCCCTCATCCCGGCCATGGCTCACCAAGGAGCCCTCCTGGGTCACCATGACTCCATGATTCGGACTTTGTTCGAGTCCAACCAGGCCATTTCCCAGCAACTATCCACATTAGCTTCTCAGTTCTCTACCCTTCTCTCCCTACAGTCCCCCGCCGCTCCGTCATCACCCTCGGAGACCCCCAGCCCTGTGACTGCCCCGCCGCAGCAGGATATTGGTGCTTCCCCTCCTGAGCCCTTCTCCGGACAGAGTCACCAGTATCGGGGCTTCCTTTTTCAGTGTGAGATGGTGTTTAAACTCAAGCCGGCATCTTTCTCCTCCGATGCAGCCAAGATCCACTACATCCTTGGTCTGTTAAGAGGTAAAGCACTAGTCTGGGCAGAGGCTAGGTTTGCTCGCTGTGTACTTGAGGGTGTGTCTTTTAAGGCCTTCCTGGAGGAATTTAAACTTGTGTTTGATCACCCTGACTATCAAGCGAACTCATCTATGCAGCTTGTTAACCTCTCTCAGGGACGTCGCCCCTTCTCTGACTACGCTTTGGAGTTCAGGACCCTGGCCGCCGAGGTGGACTGGACGGAGGACGCACTCCGAGCTGTCTTCCTCAACGGCTTAAGCAGGTCACTGAGGGATGAGCTGTCTGCTAGGGACGAACCCGAGGATTTAGATGAACTAATTGGGCTGGCTTTCCGCCTGGACGGTCGGTTTAGGGCTCGCTCCCAGTGGAGTTCCCTTCCTGCTCCGGACCGCACCAATTCCCTTCTACTTCCTGGCGCCTGCTATTCCTATACGTGCACTCCACAAGCTCCCGAGGAACCCATGCTGTTGGGAAGGACCAGGCTGACTGAAGAGGAACACCGCAGACGCTTGAGCTCGGGTGAGTGCCTCTACTGCGGTCAGTTTAGACATTTTGGCTCATTGTGCCCGGTGCGGCCAAAAGACCGGGCCTGCCAGTAAATCTGGGAGTACTGGTGGGCCATGCAGCATCCGACGGGACTAGGCCTCCCAGGTTTCTTATTCCAGCTACTCTCTGTGCCCAATCACGGAATCTCTCCCTGGCAGCGTTGGTGGACTCTGGAGCTGAGGAGAATTTTTTTTGGACATCCAAGTGGCCCCGGAACACTCAGGCCATTGACGGTAGGAGTTTAGGAAGGGTCACACAGCGCACGTTGCCCGTTACACTGGTGATATCTGGGAATCATCGGGAAACTATTTAATTCATGCTCATATCCACCCCTAATACACCTGTCATAACCCTAACCTAACCTACTAGTTCCTGAGGACTACCTGGACCTCGCGGAAGCCTTCAGTAAAAGTAAGGCACTTTCCCTACCACCTCACCGCCCATATGACTGCGCTATTGACCTGGTTCCAGGAGCAGCATTCCCTTCCAGCCGCCTATACAATCTGTCCAAACCCGAGCAGGAGGCCATGGAAAAATACATGAATGAGTCTCTGGCTGCTGGAATTATTCGGCCCTCTACGTCTCCACTCGGGGCAGGGTTTTTCTTTGTCGACAAGAAGGATTTGTCCCTGCATCCCTGCATCGATTTCAGGGGGTTAAATGTCATAACCATTAAGAACAAATACCCTCTGCCCCTCATTGATTCGGCTTTCACTCCTCTACAGGGCGCTACCGTCTTCACCAAACTGGATCTTCGTAATGCCTACCACTTGGTGCGAGTACGTGAGGGTGACGAGTGGAAAACTGCATTCAATACACCCCTGGGCAATTTTGAATACCTCGTCATGCCCTTTGGATTGACCAACGCCCCTGCCGTCTTTCAAGCTCTGATCAACGACGTTCTGAGGGATTTCCTAAACCGGTTTGTCTTTGTCTACCTGGATGACATTCTGATTTTTTTCCCAGACGCTCCAGGAGCATCGGGAACATGTCCGGTTGGTTCTCCAGAGACTACTGGAGAACAAGCTCTATGTAAAGGCTGAGAAATGTTCATTTCATGCCTCCCAGGTGTCCTTCCTTCCAGCTGCTGCATGTTGCCAATTGTGGCAACCAGTTCCTTCCATGGATTGTTTACAATGGCATACATATCACCTTACCTCTCTGGTAAGGCAAGTGTCTTGATGATTGAATAGTTTTGTTTTTCAGATGCTCTGTGCAGATAGAAAATAAATATGAGTTTCGTAAATGTTCCTACTGTCATTATTTTGTGTGTTATGCTTTGTACTGAGACTGTATTCTCCACTGTGTGAGAATCATAAAGCCACAATATGAAAACAGCTGAAGTGGGTTTGCATTATTTCATATTTTTTCAGGAATACAAGTGCAGATGTTTCTGAACACTGGCCCTAATCGACATCTTACACTGGTGACCCACCAAACCAAAACCCCTCACACATTTGAATATTTTGGAATGAAAATGAATGACTAGTCATACTTTACTCTCAATATTTTTGATTAAATACACAACAAAGGGTTAGGGTTAGGGTTTGATTAAAGCACAAGTATTTATAACTGTGCACAAGAAAATGTTTGAGCAAGTGTTCCTTAATTTTATTTTATTTTTTCTTTGTACTGTTTTCTTGATTTTATGAATTCTTTCTATTTCTTTTTTTTTTTTATTGTAAATCATCTCTAATGACTTATGTTGGTGTTCACATTATTTTTTAGTTGATTTTGTTATTTGATGTTTGTCTGTCTTGTTGTTAAATGTCATGCCAGTAAAGCCTGTTGAAGTGAATTGAACTTAACTGGAAACAGTTTACCAGTTGTCATGGTAATGTTTTTTTTTAAATAGATTTGTGTTTCTTTGTTTGAAACTCAGAATTCTATTTTGGCTTTGATATCCCGGAACTCCGTGATGTCATTGATGATGACATCTTGAAAAAGTCTATAAGTAAAGCTGGTCAGACACCTTCTGTTACCTTCAGAGTGAGAGCCAGAGCGTACAACTATACTGTGTTTGGAAAGGATTTGGAAGCATTTCACGCCATAAATGTCTTCCCCAACTTCTACTTCGACCTTAGTTACAAAGAAATCTACGATGGTGGAGAACAACGACACACCTTGTCTGCTGGACAGGAGCCTTTGGGACCTGTTTAACGAAACTAGAGCGCCATTGAGTCTTAATGAAATTCGCCCTGTGATGCAGCAGCTATTCGTAGCACTTGACGCCCTGAAAGATATCGGCATCTTACATGGGGACCTGAAACCTGACAACATAATGCTTGTCAACCACAAGGATCAGCCGTTCAGGGTGAAGCTCATCGACTTCGGTCTGGCAATTCCAGTCCTCGGATTTTACACTGGGATGATCGTACAGGCTGAACCATACAGGGCTCCAGAGTTGACCCTGGGCCTTCCCCTGTCCGAGGCTATTGACATGTGGTCAGTGGGATGCGTCATGTCCTTCCTGTACTTTGGTTGTAACATCTTCGGTGGAGACTGTGACTATCATAGGATGAAAGCTATGATACACATGCTGGGTCAACCAGAAGACCTCCTGCTGAGTGCTGGCAAGAACACCTCATCGTTTTTCAGCAGAGAGGAGGGCTCCAGCAGTCCAGGGTGGAGACTGAAGTCACCAGAGGAGTACAAGCAGGCCACTGGTAACGAGCCTGACGTTGAGTGGGAGTTTTTCCAGCAGACAGGAAATCTGGAGTATGAAGTGAAGAATTTCCCAGAGAAAAGCAGCGCTCTTGAATATGAGGATAGGATGGCATTTTTAAGCCTCCTAAAATCGATTCTGCAAATGGACGCTGGAAAGAGAATCACACCCAGGGAAGCCCTAGCACACCCTTTCATCACAATGGCTCACCTGGCTGAGACCATCTCGTATGCAAATGCTGGCCTTCAGCTCATGACCGTTACCCTCTCCCACAGTTTGGATGAGTCAGATAATCCTCTCTCCGACACTGAGGGTTACAGTGGTACCAATGCTGATGTTGACACTTCCCGTAACCAAGATGCAGTACCAGCCACCAGTTGCATCTTTAATGGCCATTCATTAATTCCAAGTTCCAGTGACAAAGACACTATAATATCAGCCAGCAGTGTCTCCTCAGGTGACAGCTCTTCCACTTGGTCCAGTGACGAAGGCTGGGACAGCGAGCCAGTAGGAGACATTGCTACTGCCACTGAGGAAGACTCAGGTGCTGCTATTCCTCGCAATGACAGCCCTACAAACATGGAGGAGAACAACGACACACCTTATGAACCATTTCAGGTCCAGAGGTCTGATATCCTCCCCGGCGAGTCCACCCGCTACGTGGTGATGGACTTTATAGGTGAGGGAAGTTTTGGCATAGTTGCCAAGTGTGTTGATATGACAACAAACAACTTGGTGGCAGTTAAGATCCTCAGCGACATTGATGACTGCAGCTGGGAATTGGAGATGCTGAAAGCAATCAGCACTCTTGACCCAGAAAAGACAAACATCGTAAGATTCATTGACAGTTTCACGTACCACAGCTTCTCCTGCCTGGCCTTTGAGATGCTGGACAGGAGCCTTTGGGACCTACTGGACGAAACTAGAAAGCCATTGGATCTTAATGAAATTCGCACTGTGATGCAGCAGCTATTTGTAACATTTGACGCCCTGAAAGATATCGCCATCGTACATGCGGACCTAAAACCTGACAACATAATGCTTGTCAACCACAGGGCTCAGCCGTTCAGGGTGAAGCTCATCGACTTCGGTGCGGCCCTTCCAGTCAGAAAATTAGACACTGGCATGACCATACAGGTTCCACCATACAGGGCTCCAGAGGTGACCCTGGGCCTTCCCCTGTCTGAGGCTGTTGACATGTGGTCAGTGGGATGCATCATGTCCTTCCTGTACTTTGGTTGTGACATCTTCGGTGGAGACTGTGACTATCATAGAATGAAAGCTATGGTACACATGCTGGGTCAACCAGAGGACCTCCTGCTGAGTGCTGGCAAGTACACCTCGTCGTTTTTCAGCAGAGAGGAGGGCTCCAGCAGTCCAGGGTGGAGACTGAAGTCACCAAGGGAGTACGAGCAGGCCACTGGTAACGAGCCTGACGTTGAGTGGGAGTTTTTCCAGCAGACAGGAAATCTGGAGTATGAAGTGAAGAATTTCCCAGAGAAAGGCAGCGCTCGTGAATATGAGGATAGGATGGCATTTTTAAGCCTCCTAAAATCGATTCTGCAAATGGACGCTGGAAAGAGAATCACACCCAGGGAAGCCCTAGCACACCCTTTCATCACAATGGCTCACCTGGCTGAGACCAGCTCGTATGCAAATGCTGACCTCATGACCGTTACCCTCTCCCACAGTTTGAATGAGACAGATAATCCTCTCTCCGACACTGAGGGTTACAGTGGTACCAATGCTGATGTTGACACTTCCCGTAACCAAGATGCAGTACCAGCCACCAGTTGCATCTTTAATGGACACTCATTAATTCCAAGTTCCAGTGACAAAGTCACTATAATATCAGCCAGCAGTGTCTCTTCAGGTGACAACTCTTCCACTTGGTCCAGTGACGAAGACTGGGACAGCAAGCCAGTAGGAGACATTGCTACTGCCACTGAGGAAGACTCAGGTGCTGCTATTCCTCGCAATGACAGCCCTACAAACATGGAGGAGAACAACGACACACCTTACGAACCATTTCAGGTCCAGAAGTCTGATATCCTTCCCGGTGAGTCCACCTGCTACGTGGTGATGGACTTTATAGGTGAGGGAGGTTTTGGCAAAGTTGCCAAGTGTGTCGATATGACAACAAACAACTCGGTGGCAGTTAAGATCCTCAAGGACAGGGATGACTACAGCTGGGAATTGGAGATGCTGAAAGCAATCAGCGCTCTTGACCCAGAAAAGACAAATATCGTAAGATTCATGGACAGTTTCACGCACAACAGCTTCTCCTGCCTGGCCTTTGAGATGCTGGACAGGAGCCTTTACGACCTGCTGGACGAAACTAGAAAGCCATTGAATCTTAATGAAATTCGCACTGTGATGCAGCAGCTATTTGTAACATTTGACGCCCTGAAAGATATCGGCATCGTACATGCGGACCTAAAACTTGACAACATAATGCTTGTCAACCACAGGGATCAGCCGTTCAGGGTGAAGCTCATCGACTTCGGTGTGGCCCTTCCAGTCAGAAAATTATACACTGGCATGACCATACAGGCTCCAGCATACAGGGCTCCAGAGTTGACCCTGGGCCTTCCCCTGTCTGAGGCTGTTGACATGTGGTCAGTGGGATGCGTCATGTCCTTCCTGTACTTTGGCGGTGACATCTTCGATGGAGACTGTGACTATCATAGGATGAAAGCTATGATACACGTGCTGGGTCAACCAGAGGACCTCCTGCTGAGTGCTGGCAAGTACACCTCGTCGTTTTTCAGCAGAGAGGAGGGCTCCAGCAGTCCAGGGTGGAGACTGAAGTCACCAAGGGAGTACGAGCAGGCCACTGGTAACGAGCCTGACGTTGAGTGGGAGTTTTTCCAGCAGACAGGAAATCTGGAGTATGAAGTGAAGAATTTACCAGAGAAAAGCAGCGCTCGTGAATATGAGGATAGGATGGCATTTTTAAGCCTCCTAAAATCGATTCTGCAAATGGACGCTGGAAAGAGAATCACACCCAGGGAAGCCCTAGCACACCCTTTCATCACAATGGCTCACCTGGCTGAGACCAGCTCGTATGCAAATGCTGACCTCATGACCGTTACCCTCTCCCACAGTTTGAATGAGACAGATAATCCTCTCTCCGACACTGAGGGTTACAGTGGTACCAATGCTGATGTTGACACTTCCCGTAACCAAGATGCAGTACCAGCCACCAGTTGCATCTTTAATGGACACTCATTAATTCCAAGTTCCAGTGACAAAGACACTATAATATCAGCCAGCAGTGTCTCCTCAGGTGACAGCTCTTCCACTTGGTCCAGTGACGAAGACTGGGACAGCGAGCCAGTAGGAGACATTGCTACTGCCACTGAGGAAGACTCAGGTGCTGCTATTCCTCGCAATGACAGCCCTACAAACATGGAGGAGAACAACGACACACCTTACGAACCATTTCAGGTCCAGAGGTCTGATATCCTTCCCAGTGAGTCCACCCGCTACGTGGTGATGGACTTTATAGGTGAGGGAGGTTTTGGCATAGTTGCCAAGTGTGTCGATATGACAACAAACAACTCGGTGGCAGTTAAGATCCTCAAGGACAGAGATGACTACAGCTGGGAATTGGAGATGCTGAAAGCAATCAGCGCTCTTGACCCAGAAAAGACAAACATAGTAAGATTCATGGACAGTTTCACGTACAACAGCTTCTCCTGCCTGGCCTTTGAGATACTGGACAGGAGCCTTTACGACCTGCTGGACGAAACTAGAAAGCCATTGAATCTTAATGAAATTCGCACTGTGATGCAGCAGCTATTTGTAACATTTGACGCCCTGAAAGATATCGGCATCGTACATGGGGACCTGAAACCTGACAACATAATGCTTGTCAACCACAGGGATCAGCCGTTCAGGGTGAAGCTCATCGACTTCGGTGTGGCCCTTCCAGTCAGAAAATTATACACTGGCATGACCATACAGGCTCCAGCATACAGGGCTCCAGAGTTGACCCTGGGCCTTCCCCTGTCTGAGGCCATTGACATGTGGTCAGTGGGATGCGTCATGTCCTTCCTGTACTTTTGTGGTGACAACTTCGATGGAGACTGTGACTATCATAGGATGAAAGCTATGATACACATGCTGGGTCAACCAGAGGACCTCCTGCTGAGTGCTGGCAAGTACACCTCGTCGTTTTTCAGCAGAGAGGAGGGCTCCAGCAGTCCAGGGTGGAGACTGAAGTCACCAAGGGAGTACGAGCAGGCCACTGGTAACGAGCCTGACATTGAGTGGGAGTTTTTCCAGCAGACAGGAAATCTGGAGTATGAAGTGAAGAATTTCCAAAAGAAAAGCAGCGCTCGTGAATATGAGGATAGGATGGCATTTTTAAGCCTCCTAAAATCGATTCTGCATATGGACGCTGGACAGAGAATCACACCCAGGGAAGCCCTAGCACACCCTTTCATCACAATGGCTCACCTGGCTGAGACCAGCTCGTATGCAGATGCTGCCCTTCAGCTCATGACCGTTACCCTCTCCCACAGTTTGAATGAGACAGATAATCCTCTCTCCGACACTGAGGACCACAGAGATGACCAGGCTGAAGGCTGGAACAGCGAGCCAGTAGCAGACACTGCTATTGCCACTGAGGAAGGTGCTGCTATTCCTCGCAATGACAGCTCTACAGACACAGATGACGACAACACAGAGGGAGCTGCAGCTGCCCCTGGACCTGCTGATGACGCTAACATCAAGAAGAAAAAGAAGAAAAACCTTTTTCAGAGGACCTGCAAACTCTTTCGTAGAGCGAGGATGAGAGTGGTTTCCGTCTTCAGACGTCAAAATAACTGAGCGTTTCCCCTTTTCCCCTTTCATTGTGAGGTTTACTCCGGGCGCTCCGGTTTCCCCCCACACTTCTAAAATATTCAAATAACTGACCTTTTCCCCTTTCGACTTTTCATCGTGAGGTTTACTCCGGGCGCTCCGGTTTCCCCCCACACTTCTAAAATATTCAAATAACTGACCTTTTCCCCTTTCGACTTTTCATCGTGAGGTTTACTCCGGGCGCTCCGGTTTCCCCCCACACTTCTAAAATATTCAAATAACTGACCTTTTCCCCTTTCGACTTTTCATCGTGAGGTTTACTCCGGGTGTTCCGGTTTTCCTCCCACACAAATTTTGGCTTATCTTGATTTCAATAAAATTGGGAAAATAAATATGTTAATGTATGATTGATGATTTTTATTAGGGAATATTAAGAATGTTTACTAAGTCACTTGAGTATGACATTTTAAAAAGAAAAGTGGTTTAAATTATAATGTGACCAGATTTCTCAGTTCTAAAGTTTTTAGGTGAACGAATCATGTTGAAATTATTTGTAACTTGAGTGCAGGAGCACCGTTGTCAGGTCACGGACACGGGGACCCACACTGCTAAATTATGAAGAACACAGCGATGGAGCATGACATGACACACACACACACACACTGCAATGAATATCACACCTAGTACTCTGATACAGCATCCAGGCTAAACATAAAAACCTGTTTCTCAGTCAGAAACATTACTGGACATGTTTTGACTTTACAAGTCTTATTGTTTGTTTCATTTATTATTTATCTATTCAATTAATTTCAGAATAGATGACTTTTTGCAGCGCACACCCTTCATGCACTCAAATGGACACAATATCCTCTCTCCCTAAGGAACCCCAAAGTGTGCAAGACCAAATTAAAAAAGACAGCATAGACAAACATATGTTTACTTTAGTTTCTGCGCCAGTGTGTTGCTTCTATTTACAGCATCAGCTATATGCAGATACTACTTTGGTTTTGCTCCAGCTAATTGGCTAAATCTGGAAGCCGTTGTTGCGCTTGTCTTCCTTAGAGGCAAGAAAGCAACATTAGGAAATAATCATTAAGGTTGTTATTGGAAAAAACACTATTATGAAATACAAAGAGATTTCAGAAACAGTTTCTGAAAAATAGATCAAATTAAATTCTGAAAATAAGGATGAGTTTTAACAATTTATTTTATTATTTCATTAATTATTGTATTTATTTTAACTACATTTTTAGTATTGAACACTTTGGGGCTACACACCTCCCTGCCTCTCTCTCTTTCTCAGTCTGTTTGAACATGCACACTCTCTCATGTCCAGCTCACAATACAACATAAGCAGCCCCTCCTGGGTAGTTATTGATTTCTACCCATGCCCTCCTGTCTCCCACACACACACACACACACACACACACACACACACACACACACACACACAGGCGTAGGAATTCATGTCTTTCCTCCCTGACTTGTGCTGGAAATCTCCTAAAGACACGGTTTGAAATGTCCAGTTGACCCTCGAAGGCCTTTTGGGAGAAAGCAACTTTTAACCTGGAGAAAGCAATTTGACATTTCTGCCAGGTTTATTGACATGTTGGTGTGTGTTCACACTTAATACACACTGAATGTAATACATATATCATCCGTATCCTCCTCAGCACATCATTCTTGTTCTCCTGAGAAGCCCATAGTTCCTCTTTGCTCTCGTTGTGCATTTTACATTTTGGATATTTTAGTGAAACAACATGCAGCCATTGGTATTAGCCTCAACAAATAGCTGACTATACATGCGATATTACATACATTGATATTTTTCCTTTCTTTGTCACCTAAAATGTTTTTTAATGTGTGACAGTTTGAACAGAGAAACTGTAATATCTCAAGGATCCGGAGTGTGTAAAGATGGACTGAGGTTACGGAGAGACGTGGTGCTGTAAAGTGTGTTTGGCTGAGAGAGGTTCACAGGGCTGAGTCCTCTGCTTAAACGGGATAATTAGTTTCTTATTGAATAGATTCATCATCAGAATATGTTAAACAACAGGGGAGCGAAGGCTGTAAATGCTGTAATTCCTACAGCCTGGCCATTCAGTCCCACAGCAGAGTAACTGGGGCTCAAGCAGTAAATAAACAGGAGTTTTTCTGATGTGCAAATGTTTGGGGTTTCAGAGACATTTTCACGTATCCCTGAATCAAAACATGCATAGAGGAGACGAGTCAGCGTCCACTAGTCTGTGGGCACCCCATCAGTCACATTTCTGCTGCCATGCAGAAACCACCTATGGGCTGCATTTACAGTATATGTCATGAAGCTGACAGCTAGAGTTTACACATTTTTAAAGTGGTTGTATTGTTATTGTACTCCATTTTTTTTAACTGTTGTACCCTCCCGCTATTTTTCCCACAATTCTTTCACCGAACTTCACCAAACGTAGAGTTTATTTTTGCTTTCTGTGGTACCGTTCTTCAAGACATCCTAAAATGTGTCTACAGTATCACTAATTGCATGCAATTGCATATTATTAATAGCAATTTGAATAAATCCAAAACCCAAGTAGGCAGTAAAAGTACCTGTAAATGTGAACATTGCAACATTTGCACTACTCACTGCTGCTACTCTTTTATGCCTTTTTTACCGTTATTTGTTATTGACGCACAAGTGAATGAGCGAGTATATGTTTGTGTGTGTACGCTAAATAGTGTATTTGTAGGTTTTTTAGCACAACAAATTTCGTTGCACTACTGGTGCAATGACAATACAACTTTCTGATTCTGATTCTTCCTTTTCAAGGAAGGTTCTGGGAAATCTTTGGTAGCTCATAAAAGGAAAGCAGGGCTTGGCCCAGGCTGTGTTCAGCTTGGACAGGAGAACTAATAACCCGGACTGGGAATATTGTCGGGACAAAGAGCACTTCCCCTGCACTCGTGAGTGTGTGTGAGACAGGGAAGAGAGCGCAAGCTCTGCTGTTTTGTACTGTTCTGTCGTGGTGCACATCAGCATATTGTTAGACTAGTTTCTCTGTTGTTTAAATTATGTTCATCATGTCAGAGAACTGGATTTGATGTCTTTTCATTCATCAGCTATGAATATGGAATTTAACTGTTATAATCAGGTGTTATCAGTCGCAGAAACAGCTGTTGACACACAGTGGCGGTATGGGTTAATAGGTTGTAAACTTAAAGGGACACTCCACAAATTTTACATATAAAAATTAGTTTACTAGTTAAGAGCATATTACTGAGTCTGTGGAAACAGTTGGATGTCTTCAGTGGCCTAAAGGAACTTTGTTTAGTCAAGTAAAATTAAAACAACTTAACTGTCATAACAAGTGTTACCTCAGTTTTGGCTTGAAGAGCACAGACAGCCTTGTGTCATAAACTGGCTGCACAAAATGTTTGGGGCTTGATCCATAGTATGAAATATACTGTACTATACTATCTCAGACTTTGCTGCACCTCTCAAGTCAACTTTTGGAAAGTTCAGTACTAAATCTTTTAGTATCCTTTTAAAAAACTGTCCATTATTTAGACAACATTAATTTGGGATGTAAAATAAATAAATGAATATACAACAGACAGACAATGGGATATTGCATTTCAGTGTGAGTGATAGCGCCGCACTCGGCCATTAATGGCTGATTCTGCTGGTTTACCATAGCTGAACTACAGCTGTAAATGTCTAAAGAAGCCTAAGAGGTGTTTTCATTACACCCCCAGTGCTAACATGTTTGCCATTCATAGTAATGAGGTTGAAAATGTTTGTCATGAGGGCGGTGCTAGATGAAAGATCATGGGATTATCAATGAAAACGGTAACAATATCTTCTTTTCAGTATAATCGGATTCTGTGAAATTTGTGGCCCCCTGCCCAATACGTTATGAAAATGTTTGCAGCTAAATCTGTTCATTTCTAATGATGTAATCATTGGATTCACTTGTGAGAATTAAAGGAGGAGAGAGACAAAAGAGAGAAATGATTATCATCATTCAACATATTTTGCAGCCATGGAAAAGAGATAACTGGATCAATAGAAAGATGACTACAAGTGTTTCCCAAAAGTGCAGGGAAATTGTTCCAGTGATTCAGTTTTATTTCTTTGTGTCATCAGCTTATCAGTTATTATAGCTATAAAATGAAATGATAAAACATTTACTGGAAGCCAGTGCCCCCTCTTTACGGCAATCTATCTTTCACTCTTTCTTTTCTACCACACTAATGTGGTATCAGTTCTCTCCTCTTCCTTCAGTCAGTGAGGTCAACACTCCACAGCCTTTAACTCACTATCATAAATGTGAAGCGGAACCAGGAAACAACATCATGTCAAATGTTTTATCCCACTATATCTCCCTGATAATTGTAGTTCATGGTTTTGCAATTGAAATCACACAAATCAGACCAAATGTTAATGACAGATTCACTGCTGATTAAACTGACCGTCAGTTAACACAGTGATCCAACTCAGCTAAAGAGATTAAGGTAGCATTAATTAAGATCAGTTAATTAATTTAGATTAAGATTAAGATAGCATTAATGTAGCAGGGACCGTTCTCCATACACAACCACCAGGAGTAATTTGGGTTTCCATGTGTTTTCTCGAGAAAAGAGAGCTGCAGTTAATCGTTGCTCACTTTGTTGTAGAATATAAGATGGTTGAACTACACAAAGTAGTGGAACAGTGGCAGCAGCTTTAGAATAAACTACATGGTAGCAGTAGTAGTAGTAGCAATTTTTTAATTGTGGCATTACTGACTGATGATCATTCTGTGTGCCAGTTGTTTGAAATCATTAACCTGAAATCACAACAGCAAAGTGTTTACTGTCAGAAAACAGATAAGAGTCCAGCTTCAGATCTTTATGAGCACACTGTAGGCATTTCCATGGGTCAAGAGTGCACTTTCTGCCTCTCAGGTGTGTATATAAGGAGCAGGCCAACCTCCTGTTGTCATCTCACCCCTCAGCTGATACCTGAACAGCATCACCTTCCATTTACCTGACAGGTAAGACACCTGCTGTATGTCTTCTCATTCAGAGGAGCTCATGCTTCTGCTTCTGCTCTATACGTTCATTGATACAGTTCCTTTTTCTTCTCACAGATCAGTGGATCATCACCATGAAGACTGCCCTGGTCCTCTCCGTTCTCCTCTGTGCTGCATTTGCAGGTCAGATTCAACACAGATCATTTAGACAGAACACTGTCATCCATGTGCTCATGAGTCAGTCAGCAAACCTCTAACGTAGCGTGGTAACTGAGCGCTCTGCTCTCTGCTGTGTGTATCATGTGATGATATGTGTGCACAATTGTTAACAGTATTGTGTTTTTCTCTGCAGCTCCTGCTGAACACAAAGAACAGGCTCCAGGTCAGTATTAAAGGTTTTTGCTTTAATAGACAGTCAATTTGACCTACATCTATCTGACACCTACATCAATGTGATCTATCCACAGAAGCAGCAGTGGAGGTCCCAGAGGAGAAGATAGCTGCTGTACCTGGTTAGTGTCCTTTGTGTTAGACGACAGTCTGGTTGGACTTTTGGCTCATTGAATAGAATATGGGCAGTCTCCATATGTGCAGTTTTTTTTTTACAGTGCATGTCTATACATGTACGTGTGTGTTAACATTCATTGTGTTGACTGTATTTCTCTGTTTGTGCAGCACGTGTGTCTGAGGAGGAAGCAGCAGCACCTGAACGTAAGAGCCACTGTTTTCATCTTTCCTTTATGTTCCGTCATGAGTGAGGTTGTCGTGGCAAAAAAAATCAACATCTTTCTCTAAATATTAAAAAACTCATGTAGAACATCCAAATGTGTAAATATTGGGTCCTTTTCTACAAACTGTCTATTGCTAACTCTTCTCTAAACTACATCAGATACATTACAGACAGAAGTCAGTTTCAGTCAAACAGCTGTTTCTGCTGTCAAATATGAGCCCAGAAAGGACCTGCTATCAGTCTATGAATTTCAGTCTATGAAGTAAAGCCAAAGTTCTCTCTCCTCTGTCTCTCTGCAGTCCGTTTTAACCTCTGTCCAGATGGCTGGTACAGCCACAACTCTCGCTGCTTCCTGTTTGTCAACTCTCCCATGTCCTGGTACAAAGCTGAGGTATACCGCTACTGTCACACCTCTTTCTTTCTATTGTGAGCAGGTTGAATGTGGCTCAAGTCGTGGCTTTTTCTCTCATCTGATATGATGATTTGATCATTCAGTTACTTTACTAATGATGAATTAAGCATGTTCTGCAACACACCAGTAATGACACAACAATGATTTAGTCTCAAAGATCCGTCTGTGCTCCTCTGTCCAACAGGAACACTGCAATGCCCTGGGTGGCCACCTGACCTCAGTCAGAAATCCCAGAGAGTACAGCTTCCTCCAGCAGATCACACCGTCAGGACAGACCATTGCATGGCTGGGAGGCTTCAACCTGCAGGTCTGAATTTATGCAGCACTACCAACTCAGTCAGTCCGGGTTAAGCCTTGGACCTGGCCTAAGGAGGTCTAGAGTAACACAAGATAGACTTGTTAGCAAATGAGGAGACTAAGACTTCTCTCCTCACACTCATGCTCTTTCTCACTCAGGGCCAGTGGATGTGGATTGACCGTGAAGGTTTCTATTACACCAACTGGTACTCCCCCTCCTCCTCCAGCAGTTACCCCTGCACGTACTTACGCACCTCCAGTAAGTCCACCTGTTGAGATACATCAGCTAAACTTTGATGTACTTTTACCTGTTCTCTAATGTTAGTTTCTCAAGGGGAATATAACGTAAAGAAAACATAGCTATACCTATAGCTAATGTCTTAGTTCACAGCAGATTTACTGTGTGGCTACGTGTGAAGGTGCAAGAGGGCAAGATCATACATATTCAAACATTTGAATAGTTTTCCGTGTATATTTTTACATAACCGTGACCTTACTAGTGCAGGTCGCCCTCTGCCTCTTTTCAAATGTCCAAATAACAGTTTTATAATTTAACTACAATTGTATGAAGTGTGAATGTAATACCTGAATTCCTGTCTTGGTCTTGTAGAGTGGAAATCTGTTTTTATATGTCCTGATAGGGGACAATGTCCAGATCAGAGTGAATGTGACATTGACTCGTACTTCAGGGGACCCATCACACAGTTTTCACACCTTTTTTGGTCTATGTGCTGATTTACTCAATTGTCTATGCTCAGTGTTAACGTTGTTTCTCTCTTTTAAATCAAATTTCAGATGGTTGGGGAAACACCCAGTGTGGCTCTCAGTATCGCTTCATCTGCTCTAAGAAGCCGTTCAGCTGCTAAACCACATATCAAACATCTGGGGCCTCGGGATGGATCAGCTAGGATGGTTTTTATGTTTAAAGCCAACTCATGACCTGTTTGGTGGCCTTTTTTGCATTGTGTATAAATCATTACATGTTGGGTGAAATTGTGCAAATGCATTTCTGTTCTGTGATTGTGGCAGAAGGCTCATTTTCTTTAATAATAATAAAAACGTTTAAGAATGGGACAACGTGTGGTCTTCCTTTAACCCTCCTGTTGTCCTCGGGTCAAAATGACCCGCCACTGTGTTAAAAACCAAAAAAAATTCCCCTAAACGATATTTTTTCAACTTGAAATTTGATGACTTTTCCTAGATTGACCCCAACATTAGAAAAAGTGAATTGTTGCCTTTATTCACATTTCCATGTAAGCTGTACAAAAAAAGGTACAAAGATCGTCTTCGGGTCAAAATGACCCGACAGTCAAATTGAGTTGAAATCACAGTCACAGAGTTATAGTTACACACCACAGAATGTGAGAAGGTTTTAGTTCTGTCTCAGATCAATCAGTAGCAGACATAAACAAGACAAGACAGGTGGTCTTCTTGCAGACTGCACTGCCTTTGATCTGACCCAAATGTAACAATATTGCCCCTTTGTCTGTGGATTCCCAGAGGCTATAAAGGTGCTGCAGATGACAGTACCCCCAATTATCTCTGTGCTGAAGCCATGAGTGCGCGTCATAACGTCGAACAGGCTCTAGAGCTGATTTTTTCAGATGTCCAGCAAGACAACTCTGATTCAGAAGAGGAAGTGGAGGATGTATCAGAAGAAGAAGATGGGGAGGAATACCCTATAATACCCATAATCTTAGCAGCTGTATACAGTCATGTGACTGCAGCTAGTCTATGGGATGCAGAGAGTGGAAGGCCAATTTTCTGAGCCGCAATGCCACTCAAACTCTTTCACACCTACTCAAGACTGCTACGATTTGATGACCGGGAGTCAAGACAACAAGAAACAATAATACAATTGACAGTGTCATAGCAACGAGTGGTGTCTTGAATAAATGCAGTCTTTCTGCCAGGTGAAGAGGGAAAACTCAGGTATTCACACAATTTGTGGTGAATGACAAGTTGTTTCTTCAAGCAAAATAAGATTTGGTGTTTCAAATTCAATTAAGTTGCTTATATTGGGGGTTTAACGAAGATGGGTCATTTTGACCCGGAGGACACGGGGTGTATACAGGATATGAGGACAACAGGAGGGTTAAGAGCGTGGTTGTAACATGCTCATTGAAGCTGTAGTCTGAACATGGAGATAACCGTCATGCAACTCAGAGTAACTTGAGTCTTAACCTAAGAAAGTAACAGACAGCTGGTTCAGGAAGTACAACCTTTGTTTAGCAGACTTGTATTAAAGCAGGCTCCTAAAGAAAAGTAGCCGGCTCTGTCCCTTTCTGTAGAGGGCATCCGTATTCATGGGCCAGTCCAGCTTGTTGTCCCGGTGCACACCAAGGTATTTGCAGGATTGCACCACCTGGATGTCCTCTCCTCGAATGTTGACTGGGTGGAGTGGGGGCTCAGACCTGCGAAAGACCACACACCACAATAGCTGTGTTGTCAGAATACTTCTGGATGTTGTGTTTAACGTCCGATGTGTACAGGGTGAACAGGAATGGAGACAGAACAGTCCCCTGTGGAGCCCCTGTGCTGCTCACCACTGTCCCAGGGATGCATTTCTCCAGCCTGACAAACTGTGGTTGTCCTGTCAGGCAATCAGCTTGTCTCTAAGCATGGCCGATTGGATGGTTAGGTGAAGTGGATTGAACCGTCTCCCTAAGGAGACGGAGGTGCACGGTCCTTCAACACGGCAAGCCTGCTGGGACGTCCTTTTTGACTTTAATTTTCCTTTTTTAGGCTTATATCTCATTATTTTTGTTTTAATTTGTCCAATTTTTAGGTTCTTTTTGTCTTTTAATTAGAATTTTTATTAAGTCCAATTATTTAGGCTTCTTTTTCTTGCGTAGGCTATTATTTGTCCCATTTTGGGCTTTGTTATCCATTATTTTAGGTTTTAAGTGTGTTTTATGAATTATTTATTAGTTATTAATACTTGTATTAAATTAGGTTTAAATCAAATCAATATCAAATTAAAATAACTCCCCAAAATAACCCTGTGCCTCTTGCGCGACGTTTCGGGTTCTTTTACCCTTCTTCAGGCTAGGCACATCTTAAAAACCCAACAAATTTAGCTCTGAGATGTTTCCACCTCAGAGATCCCCGGCCGAATGAACAACTAAAGCTGCTTCCCTATTTATAGGTTCCGCCTATTTTGGCTTTTTAGAAACTCTTTTTAGTTTATCCAATTTGGCTTTTAGTTGTTTTAACCCTATAAATGCTGCTTGTTTTTAACTATGAACTATTTTAGCCTATTTTTACTCAGTTTTTAAATATTTTAAGCCTATTTATTAATTTATTAATTAAATTTTAATGTTAATTTAATTTTTAAATTTTTAACTTAAGTAAATTAATTAATTAATTAAATTATATGGTTAGGGTTAGGGAAACTTAGAGGGTAAGGGTTTAAGATTAAGGGAAGGAACTTAGGGTTAGGGTTAGAAATAAAATTAAGTGGTTAGGTGTTAGAAAATTCTCTCGATGACTCCCCCCACCTCGTCTGACGACTTGGCAGTTGAAAATGGGGAGCCAAAGGCAGGGCACGGGCCTACGCACGTCGCAATATCTCTCTTTTCCCGTCTATTTTTCCTCAACAGGTATTGGTTTCTTTCTCTTTCTCTTTTACAGGTTTTTGGTTTTCAGGTGAGTATCCTTACTTTCTTTTCTCCCTTATAGGTTTTGGTTTTCAGGTAAGTATCGTTATTCTCTTTTTCCTTTTCAGGTTTTTGTTCTTCCGGTAAGTGACGTTATTTATTTTATTTTTCTGGTAAGTAACGTTGTTTTTTGTTTAACCTTCTTTATCTAGGTTTAGGTCTTAATGTAGGTGGAGATAATTATGTCTAATCTGAAAAATTTCCTTTGCTTTACGGGTTGGTATAAGCGTTTTTTCTTTTTCCTTCTTTTCCAGTTGTGGTTTTTCCGGTGTGGATTGACGTTGTGATTTCTCCTCCGGGCTAAGGTAAGTTTTCAAGGTAAGTGATATTTAAAGTTTAAGGAAACGTTAGGATTTAGGTATGCATAAGGGTTGGTTTGGTTAGGTTTAGGGCAGGTTCCTGACTTGGCTTTAAACCCCGAATGGTTAAGGTCAGGGCTAGGGTGGGGATAGGCTTAAAAATTGGTGATTTTAGGGTTAGGGTTAGGGTTAGGGTTAGGTAAGGGGGGTAATAACCACGATCGCCGAAACGGCGATCCTCAGACTGGCCGGTAACTGAAGAAGCTTGTGAGCTAGAGAGTTGAGGGTTAGGGTTAGGGTTAGGGTTAGGGGAAGGCGAGTGAGCCTGCCTCCCAAAGGAGACAGGAGGTGCACTGTCCTTCCTCCGGGCTGGTCCCCCTCTCCGGTCCCCGGACCTCCGCTGCCGGGCAGGTCGCCTTCCGTAGCGAACCCGCGTCCAGCGGCCTCTATCGGCCATTGTCGTTTTTAATTTGTATTTTTTTAATGTAGTTTTTGTTATTTAAATCAAAGTTCAATAAAAAGATATGAATTAAACTTATGAATTATGTTAATTTTACTAAAATATGAATTATCAATTAAATTAAATCAAATTAAATTTTTATGAAATTAAATTTTTATAAATCAAAATTATTTAAACTATTCTAATAATGTGCCCAATGCGCGACGTTTCGACTAAAAGAAGTCTTCTTCAGGCTGGGCACAAATAAAAAAGCACTAGATGTTTTCTGTCAGCTCTGCTCCTAAGGTGTTTCCTCTTCAAGAGTCAGCTTCGGAATGAAGGCAGTCTGTGTGAGTCCTATTTATACCTTGTTAAATTGCGCCTTTTTTAACATTCGGTTTTTTATATTTTTAAAGAACTAACTTAAATTAACCCCTTCTCTAACTTTTAAGATATTAAATGACTAAAATGAATTAAAACTTGTAATCTTTTTGTATTTTAACTATTTATTATTACATTTTAACTTGTTTAATATTTATGAATTTTAAATTGTTTTTAAATGTTGTAAGTAATTTGAATTTCGTATTAATTGTTTTTACAGCTAATTTATGAAACTAATTTTAATCAATTTTAATTCTCCAAATTAATTTAAAATCATGAATTTAAACCTAAGTAATTTTTCAATTCTCCAATTTTATTCAAATTTATGTATTTAACCAATTTAAATTTTAAATTATTTATTTTTAATTAATTAATTAAGGGTTAGGGTTAGGAAGGAATTGGAAAAGGTTAAGGTTAGGGTTAGGAATGGTTAGGGTTAGGAAAGATAAGGTGGGAATGGTTAAGGTTAGGGTTAAGGTAGGGTTAGGGTTAGGAAGGGTTAGGGTTAGGAAGGGTTAGGGTTAGGGTTAGGGTTAGGGTTAGGGGAAGGCGAGTGAGCCTGCCTCCCAAAGGAGACAGGAGGTGCACTGTCCTTCCTCCGGGCTGGTCCCCCTCTCCGGTCCCCAGACCTCCGCTGCCGGGCAGGTCGCCTTCCGTAGCGAACCCGCGTCCAGCGGCCTCTATCGGCCATTGTCGTTTTTAATTTGTATTTTTTTAATGTAGTTTTTGTTATTTAAATTAAAGTTCAATAAAAAGATATGAATTAAACTTATGAATTATGTTAATTTTACTAAAAAATGAATTATCAATTAAATTAAATCAAATTAAATTTTTATGAAATTAAATTTTTATAAATCAAAATTATTTAAACTATTCTAATAATGTGCCCAATGCGCGACGTTTCGACTATAAACAGTCTTCTTCAGGCTGGGCACAAATGAAAAAAGCACTGGCTAAAATTGTCCGTCAGCTCTGCTCATAAGGTGTTGCCTCTTTGAGAATCAGCTTCAGAATGAAAGCAGTCTGTGTGAGTCCTATTTATACCTTGTCAAATTGCGCCTTTTTACAATTCGGTTTTTATATTTTTAAAGAATTAACTTAAATTAAAACCCCTTCTCCAACTTTTAAGATATTAAATGACTAAAATGAATTAAAACTTGTAATCTTTTTATATTTTAACTATTTATTATTACATTTTAGCTTGTTTAATATTTATGAATTTTAAATTGTTTTTAAATGTTGTAAGTAATTTGAATTTCGTATTAATTGTTTTTACAGCTAATTTATGAAACTAATTTTAATCAATTCAATTTTAATTCTCCAAATTAATTTAAATTCATGAATTTTAACCTAATTAATTTTTCAATTAGGGTTAGGGTTAGGGTTAGGGTTAGGGTTAGGGTTAGGGTTAGAGGGTTAGGTTTGGGTTGGGGTTGGGGTTTAGGGAGTCCAAATAGGATAGGGTGCACGGGCCTACTGATCTGCAGGATGGTGTAGTGGTGGAGGTGGCGGTCATCCACACCAGGGACCCGGGATCAATCCCCAGGCAGAGCACAGCAGGAGGAAGAGGGAGAACGGCCCACCGAGACAACCGCTAACAAAAATTATTAATGCCAAAATAATTTTGGTAATGAAATAAATGTGGGCTTAGAGTTGGGGCCGCCCGTCCAGCGGTGGCCCTTCAAATCCAAGATCATTAAGGTCCCCCTGGAATGGCGGTCTCAAGTCTGTGAATCCAAATTCACTCTGGTCTCCCCCTCCCTCCTCGGGAGCAAAGGTCCCCGTTTTCCGGGTCAAAGGTCAAAGGACCAATGATTTTGGAGTTCTTGGTGGAGGATGTTGGACCGGCCGACCTTCCCCCTGTTTGGGAGTTGTTGAAGTGTATGAGTATGTGTGTTTGTGTCAGTGTGGTGGGAGATGGGAAGGAAGGAGGATAGAGGGAGGTGAAGAATTGGTCCTGGTGGTTAGGGGAACAGAGGGGTGGGAGGAATTAGGTTTTGGGGAAGGTAGGGTTTAAGGTTAGGGGAAGGGCTTGGAGGGGGGTTCAAGTGGAAAGAGGGAGGAAGGAGGATATGAGATAAAAAAAGGGGGGGGGGATTTGGGGTGGTGGGGGAACAGGTCCTGGTAAGGTGAGGGAGATGGAAGCAAGGTTAAGGTTAGGGAAAGGGGGAGGGGGCGGGGTTAAGGTTAGGAAAAGGGAAAGGGGGCAGGGTTAGGTTTGGGAAGAGGAATGGGAACCAGGGTTGAGGTTTGGGGTAAGGGGAAGGGGACGGGACAGGGTTAGGGTTAGGGTTAGGGTTAGGGTTAGGGTTAGGTAAGGGGGGTAATAACCACGATCGCCGAAACGGCGATCCTCAGACTGGCCGGTAACTGAAGAAGCTTGTGAGCTAGAGAGTTGAGGTTTTTCCTACCCCCCCATTTACATAGGCTGTCTTTCGTTTGGTGGGTCCCCCTAGTGGCTGTGACGTCGGGAAGTGGGCGTAAGTAGCGAAAAAAAGTTTGTTTTTGTTGTATCTCCGGAAGGGAAGGTCGTAGAGAGACGGGACCAAGCCTGGCGTGTTCAGAAGGGCCGAATTATGGCAGGCGGAAGTGGTTTGCAAAGCGCTAGGAGGTGTGGTTTTAAAGTTATAGGCGTTTGAAAATTCCCCATAGAGTTGAGTGAGGTGAAATTTTTCAAAGTGTTTTTTTGAAAAAAGTTCCCCCAGAAAGTGTTTAGGAGCGCGTTTCAGGCCATTTGGAGTTGATTGGAGGGTGTCCTGGAGAGTGTTTTTTGGAAAAGTGGCCGTCCAGTAGTTGGCGCTGTGGAGCTGGAATCCTAGGGTGGGGTAGCTTGGTTTAAGGGGAGCCTAGGGGTGGTTGAATGGTGTTGGTGGGACATTCCTAGGGCGAGTTATGTTGAAAAGTTGCATTGACTATAGTGAGTAGGGTTAGGGTTAGGGTTAGGGTTAGGGTTAGGGTTAGGTAAGGGGGGTAATAACCACGATCGCCGAAACGGCGATCCTCAGACTGGCCGGTAACTGAAGAAGCTTGTGAGCTAGGGTTAGGTGTTAGAAAATTCTCTCGATGACTCCCCCCACCTCGTCTGACGACTTGGCAGTTGAAAATGGGGAGCCAAAGGCAGGGCACGGGCCTACGCACGTCGCAATATCTCTCTTTTCCCGTCTATTTTTCCTCAACAGGTTTGGTAAGTGTATTGGTTTCTTTCTCTTTCTCTTTTACAGGTTTTTGGTTTTCAGGTGAGTATCCTTACTTTCTTTTCTCCCTTATAGGTTTTGGTTTTCAGGTAAGTATCGTTATTCTCTTTTTCCTTTTCAGGTTTTTGTTCTTCCGGTAAGTGACGTTATTTATTTTATTTTTCTGGTAAGTAACGTTGTTTTTTGTTTAACCTTCTTTATCTAGGTTTAGGTCTTAAGGTAAGTGGAGATAATTATGTCTAATCTGAAAAATTTCCTTTGCTTTACGGGTTGGTATAAACGTTTTTTCTTTTTCCTTCTTTTCCAGTTGTGGTTTTTCCGGTGTGGATTGACGTTGTGATTTCTCCTCCGGGCTAAGGTAAGTTTTCAAGGTAAGTGATATTTAAAGTTTAAGGAAACGTTAGGATTTAGGTATGCATAAGGGTTGGTTTGGTTAGGTTTAGGGCAGGTTCCTGACTTGGCTTTAAACCCCGAATGGTTAAGGTCAGGGCTAGGGTGGGGATAGGCTTAAAAATTGGTGATTTTAGGGTTAGGGTTAGGGTTAGGGTTAGGTAAGGGGGGTAATAACCACGATCGCCGAAACGGGTTAGGGTTAGGGTTAGGGTTAGGGTTAGGGTTAGGGTTAGGGTTAGGGTTAGGGTTAGGGTTAGGGTTAGGGTTAGGGTTAGGTAAGGGGGGTAATAACCACGATCGCCGAAACGGCGATCCTCAGACTGGCCGGTAACTGAAGAAGCTTGTGAGCTAGAGAGTTGAGGTTTTTCCTACCCCCCCATTTCCATAGGCTGTCTTTCGTTTGGTGGGTCCCCCTAGTGGCTGTGACGTCGGGAAGTGGGCGTAAGTAGCGAAAAAAAGTTTGTTTTTGTTGTATCTCCGGAAGGGAAGGTCGTAGAGAGACGGGACCAAGCCTGGCGTGTTCAGAAGGGCCGAATTATGGCAGGCGGAAGTGGTTTGCAAAGCGCTAGGAGGTGTGGTTTTAAAGTTATAGGCGTTTGAAAATTCCCCATAGAGTTGAGTGAGGTGAAATTTTTCAAAGTGTTTTTTTGCAAAAAGTTCCCCCAGAAAGTGTTTAGGAGCGCGTTTCAGGCCATTTGGAGTTGATTGGAGGGTGTCCTGGAGAGTGTTTTTTGGAAAAGTGGCCGTCCAGTAGTTGGCGCTGTGGAGCTGAAATCCTAGGGTGGAGTAGCTTGGGTAAGGGGGAGCCTAGGGGTGGTTGAATGGTGTTGGTGGGACATTCCTAGGGCGAGTTATGAGGAAAAGTTGCATTGACTATAGTGAGTGAAAATTTGCCCAAGTGTTTTTTGTCCCTAGGTGTTTCCAGGAAGTGCCTAGGGGTGCATTTGAGGCCATTTGGAGTGGATTGGAGGGTTGTCTGGGGGGTGTTTTGGAGTTGATTGGAGGGTTGTCTGGGGGGTGTTTTGGAGTGGATTGGGGGGTTGTCTGGGGGGTGTTTTTGCTAGGGTTAGGGCTGCACTAAAGGAGTGTGGTTAAGGTAAGGGTTTTGTAGAGGGAGAGCTTAGACCTAGGGTTAGACTCAGGATTAGGGTTAGGGTTAGGGTTAGGGTTAGGGTTAGGTAAGGGGGGTAATAACCACGATCATCAAATTTGATGGTCCTGTTTTTGGGTTAGGGTTAGGTGTTAGAAAATTCTCTCGATGACTCCCCCCACCTCGTCTGACGACTTGGCAGTTGAAAATGGGGAGCCAAAGGCAGGGCACGGGCCTACGCACGTCGCAATATCTCTCTTTTCCCGTCTATTTTTCCTCAACAGGTTTGGTAAGTGTATTGGTTTCTTTCTCTTTCTCTTTTACAGGTTTTTGGTTTTCAGGTGAGTATCCTTACTTTCTTTTCTCCCTTATAGGTTTTGGTTTTCAGGTAAGTATCGTTATTCTCTTTTTCCTTTTCAGGTTTTTGTTCTTCCGGTAAGTGACGTTATTTATTTTATTTTTCTGGTAAGTAACGTTGTTTTTTGTTTAACCTTCTTTATCTAGGTTTAGGTCTTAATGTAAGTGGAGATAATTATGTCTAATCTGAAAAATTTCCTTTGCTTTACGGGTTGGTATAAACGTTTTTTCTTTTTCCTTCTTTTCCAGTTGTGGTTTTTCCGGTGTGGATTGACGTTGTGATTTCTCCTCCGGGCTAAGGTAAGTTTTCAAGGTAAGTGATATTTAAAGTTTAAGGAAACGTTAGGATTTAGGTATGCATAAGGGTTGGTTTGGTTAGGTTTAGGGCAGGTTCCTGACTTGGCTTTAAACCCCGAATGGTTAAGGTCAGGGCTAGGGTGGGGATAGGCTTAAAAATTGGTGATTTTGACGGTCAAATAGGGTTAAACGTTGGAGAACGAAGTGGTTAGGTTTAGGCGTTGAAAAGCGAGTTGGTTAAGTTTAGGCGTGGAGAGCGAAATGGTTAGGTTAGGGTTAGGGTTAGGGTTAGGGTTAGGGTTAGGGTTAGGGTTAGGGTTAGGGTTAGGGTTAGGGTTAGGGTTAGGGTTAGGGTTAGGGTTAGGGTTAGGGTTAGGGTTAGGGTTAGGGTTAGGGTTAGGGTTAGGGTTAGGGTTAGGGTTAGGGTTAGGGTTAGGGTTAGGGTTAGGGTTAGGGTTAGGGTTAGGGTTAGGGTTAGGGTTAGGGTTAGGGTTAGGGTTAGGGTTAGGGTTAGGGTTAGGGTTAGGGTTAGGGTTAGGGTTAGGGTTAGGGTTAGGGTTAGGGTTAGGGTTAGGGTTAGGGTTAGGGTTAGGGTTAGGGTTAGGGTTAGGGTTAGGGTTAGGGTTAGGGTTAGGGTTAGGGTTAGGGTTAGGGTTAGGGTTAGGGTTAGGGTTAGGGTTAGGGTTAGGGTTAGGGTTAGGGTTAGGGTTAGGGTTAGGGTTAGGGTTAGGGTTAGGGTTAGGGTTAGGGTTAGGGTTAGGGTTAGGGTTAGGGTTAGGGTTAGGGTTAGGGTTAGGGTTAGGGTTAGGGTTAGGGTTAGGGTTAGGGTTAGGGTTAGGGTTAGGGTTAGGGTTAGGGTTAGGGTTAGGGTTAGGGTTAGGGTTAGGGTTAGGGTTAGGGTTAGGGTTAGGGTTAGGGTTAGGGTTAGGGTTAGGGTTAGGGTTAGGGTTAGGGTTAGGGTTAGGGTTAGGGTTAGGGTTAGGGTTAGGGTTAGGGTTAGGGTTAGGGTTAGGGTTAGGGTTAGGGTTAGGGTTAGGGTTAGGGTTAGGGTTAGGGTTAGGGTTAGGGTTAGGGTTAGGGTTAGGGTTAGGGTTAGGGTTAGGGTTAGGGTTAGGGTTAGGGTTAGGGTTAGGGTTAGGGTTAGGGTTAGGGTTAGGGTTAGGGTTAGGGTTAGGGTTAGGGTTAGGGTTAGGGTTAGGGTTAGGGTTAGGGTTAGGGTTAGGGTTAGGGTTAGGGTTAGGGTTAGGGTTAGGGTTAGGGTTAGGGTTAGGGTTAGGGTTAGGGTTAGGGTTAGGGTTAGGGTTAGGGTTAGGGTTAGGGTTAGGGTTAGGGTTAGGGTTAGGGTTAGGGTTAGGGTTAGGGTTAGGGTTAGGGTTAGGGTTAGGGTTAGGGTTAGGGTTAGGGTTAGGGTTAGGGTTAGGGTTAGGGTTAGGGTTAGGGTTAGGGTTAGGGTTAGGGTTAGGGTTAGGGTTAGGGTTAGGGTTAGGGTTAGGGTTAGGGTTAGGGTTAGGGTTAGGGTTAGGGTTAGGGTTAGGGTTAGGGTTAGGGTTAGGGTTAGGGTTAGGGTTAGGGTTAGGGTTAGGGTTAGGGTTAGGGTTAGGGTTAGGGTTAGGGTTAGGGTTAGGGTTAGGGTTAGGGTTAGGGTTAGGGTTAGGGTTAGGGTTAGGGTTAGGGTTAGGGTTAGGGTTAGGGTTAGGGTTAGGGTTAGGGTTAGGGTTAGGGTTAGGGTTAGGGTTAGGGTTAGGGTTAGGGTTAGGGTTAGGGTTAGGGTTAGGGTTAGGGTTAGGGTTAGGGTTAGGGTTAGGGTTAGGGTTAGGGTTAGGGTTAGGGTTAGGGTTAGGGTTAGGGTTAGGGTTAGGGTTAGGGTTAGGGTTAGGGTTAGGGTTAGGGTTAGGGTTAGGGTTAGGGTTAGGGTTAGGGTTAGGGTTAGGGTTAGGGTTAGGGTTAGGGTTAGGGTTAGGGTTAGGGTTAGGGTTAGGGTTAGGGTTAGGGTTAGGGTTAGGGTTAGGGTTAGGGTTAGGGTTAGGGTTAGGGTTAGGGTTAGGGTTAGGGTTAGGGTTAGGGTTAGGGTTAGGGTTAGGGTTAGGGTTAGGGTTAGGGTTAGGGTTAGGGTTAGGGTTAGGGTTAGGGTTAGGGTTAGGGTTAGGGTTAGGGTTAGGGTTAGGGTTAGGGTTAGGGTTAGGGTTAGGGTTAGGGTTAGGGTTAGGGTTAGGGTTAGGGTTAGGGTTAGGGTTAGGGTTAGGGTTAGGGTTAGGGTTAGGGTTAGGGTTAGGGTTAGGGTTAGGGTTAGGGTTAGGGTTAGGGTTAGGGTTAGGGTTAGGGTTAGGGTTAGGGTTAGGGTTAGGGTTAGGGTTAGGGTTAGGGTTAGGGTTAGGGTTAGGGTTAGGGTTAGGGTTAGGGTTAGGGTTAGGGTTAGGGTTAGGGTTAGGGTTAGGGTTAGGGTTAGGGTTAGGGTTAGGGTTAGGGTTAGGGTTAGGGTTAGGGTTAGGGTTAGGGTTAGGGTTAGGGTTAGGGTTAGGGTTAGGGTTAGGGTTAGGGTTAGGGTTAGGGTTAGGGTTAGGGTTAGGGTTAGGGTTAGGGTTAGGGTTAGGGTTAGGGTTAGGGTTAGGGTTAGGGTTAGGGTTAGGGTTAGGGTTAGGGTTAGGGTTAGGGTTAGGGTTAGGGTTAGGGTTAGGGTTAGGGTTAGGGTTAGGGTTAGGGTTAGGGTTAGGGTTAGGGTTAGGGTTAGGGTTAGGGTTAGGGTTAGGGTTAGGGTTAGGGTTAGGGTTAGGGTTAGGGTTAGGGTTAGGGTTAGGGTTAGGGTTAGGGTTAGGGTTAGGGTTAGGGTTAGGGTTAGGGTTAGGGTTAGGGTTAGGGTTAGGGTTAGGGTTAGGGTTAGGGTTAGGGTTAGGGTTAGGGTTAGGGTTAGGGTTAGGGTTAGGGTTAGGGTTAGGGTTAGGGTTAGGGTTAGGGTTAGGGTTAGGGTTAGGGTTAGGGTTAGGGTTAGGGTTAGGGTTAGGGTTAGGGTTAGGGTTAGGGTTAGGGTTAGGGTTAGGGTTAGGGTTAGGGTTAGGGTTAGGGTTAGGGTTAGGGTTAGGGTTAGGGTTAGGGTTAGGGTTAGGGTTAGGGTTAGGGTTAGGGTTAGGGTTAGGGTTAGGGTTAGGGTTAGGGTTAGGGTTAGGGTTAGGGTTAGGGTTAGGGTTAGGGTTAGGGTTAGGGTTAGGGTTAGGGTTAGGGTTAGGGTTAGGGTTAGGGTTAGGGTTAGGGTTAGGGTTAGGGTTAGGGTTAGGGTTAGGGTTAGGGTTAGGGTTAGGGTTAGGGTTAGGGTTAGGGTTAGGGTTAGGGTTAGGGTTAGGGTTAGGGTTAGGGTTAGGGTTAGGGTTAGGGTTAGGGTTAGGGTTAGGGTTAGGGTTAGGGTTAGGGTTAGGGTTAGGGTTAGGGTTAGGGTTAGGGTTAGGGTTAGGGTTAGGGTTAGGGTTAGGGTTAGGGTTAGGGTTAGGGTTAGGGTTAGGGTTAGGGTTAGGGTTAGGGTTAGGGTTAGGGTTAGGGTTAGGGTTAGGGTTAGGGTTAGGGTTAGGGTTAGGGTTAGGGTTAGGGTTAGGGTTAGGGTTAGGGTTAGGGTTAGGGTTAGGGTTAGGGTTAGGGTTAGGGTTAGGGTTAGGGTTAGGGTTAGGGTTAGGGTTAGGGTTAGGGTTAGGGTTAGGGTTAGGGTTAGGGTTAGGGTTAGGGTTAGGGTTAGGGTTAGGGTTAGGGTTAGGGTTAGGGTTAGGGTTAGGGTTAGGGTTAGGGTTAGGGTTAGGGTTAGGGTTAGGGTTAGGGTTAGGGTTAGGGTTAGGGTTAGGGTTAGGGTTAGGGTTAGGGTTAGGGTTAGGGTTAGGGTTAGGGTTAGGGTTAGGGTTAGGGTTAGGGTTAGGGTTAGGGTTAGGGTTAGGGTTAGGGTTAGGGTTAGGGTTAGGGTTAGGGTTAGGGTTAGGGTTAGGGTTAGGGTTAGGGTTAGGGTTAGGGTTAGGGTTAGGGTTAGGGTTAGGGTTAGGGTTAGGGTTAGGGTTAGGGTTAGGGTTAGGGTTAGGGTTAGGGTTAGGGTTAGGGTTAGGGTTAGGGTTAGGGTTAGGGTTAGGGTTAGGGTTAGGGTTAGGGTTAGGGTTAGGGTTAGGGTTAGGGTTAGGGTTAGGGTTAGGGTTAGGGTTAGGGTTAGGGTTAGGGTTAGGGTTAGGGTTAGGGTTAGGGTTAGGGTTAGGGTTAGGGTTAGGGTTAGGGTTAGGGTTAGGGTTAGGGTTAGGGTTAGGGTTAGGGTTAGGGTTAGGGTTAGGGTTAGGGTTAGGGTTAGGGTTAGGGTTAGGGTTAGGGTTAGGGTTAGGGTTAGGGTTAGGGTTAGGGTTAGGGTTAGGGTTAGGGTTAGGGTTAGGGTTAGGGTTAGGGTTAGGGTTAGGGTTAGGGTTAGGGTTAGGGTTAGGGTTAGGGTTAGGGTTAGGGTTAGGGTTAGGGTTAGGGTTAGGGTTAGGGTTAGGGTTAGGGTTAGGGTTAGGGTTAGGGTTAGGGTTAGGGTTAGGGTTAGGGTTAGGGTTAGGGTTAGGGTTAGGGTTAGGGTTAGGGTTAGGGTTAGGGTTAGGGTTAGGGTTAGGGTTAGGGTTAGGGTTAGGGTTAGGGTTAGGGTTAGGGTTAGGGTTAGGGTTAGGGTTAGGGTTAGGGTTAGGGTTAGGGTTAGGGTTGGGTTAGGGTTAGGGTTAGGGTTAGGGTTAGGGTTAGGGTTAGGGTTAGGGTTAGGGTTAGGGTTAGGGTTAGGGTTAGGGTTAGGGTTAGGGTTAGGGTTAGGGTTAGGGTTAGGGTTAGGGTTAGGGTTAGGGTTAGGGTTAGGGTTAGGGTTAGGGTTAGGGTTAGGGTTAGGGTTAGGGTTAGGGTTAGGGTTAGGGTTAGGGTTAGGGTTAGGGTTAGGGTTAGGGTTAGGGTTAGGGTAGGGTTAGGGTTAGGGTTAGGGTTAGGGTTAGGGTTAG